>NC_056744.1:1473141845-1473299345 GCF_019279795.1 Protopterus annectens
CTGCTAGTATGCTGGTGCCACTTTGGCTATATAGTTGCATCTCTCACATGTATGTGTGTTTTATGGCAGAAGGAGAGGGTTGTCAGTGTACATGAGGCAACTGTAACAGTGCCTCAATATTCCCAGGTTCACCAGCTGAGCAGGAGAGGACACTAGCAACTGATCCCTAGACATGCTAGAAGGAATAGACAAAACAATGTTGGAATACAGGGAGATATGAAGACCCACAAGCCACATCATACTGTTTGATTGACAATAGCTACACATACACTGGTGTTTCATAGTGTCATAGTGTACTACTAGGCTATCTGCCCTAGTGCATGTATAAGCCTAGCCATAGTGATGTGGCTATTGCCACCCCTTATAGTGGTAATAAGTGTACAGAATAGATTCTGAATATTGTGCCTCTGACTTAGTAGTGACACATTATGACCCCCTTACGTAATTGAATAACATGACTGTGTCTCTGTCTAGTCTGTGCCTCCGTCTCATATGCACTTGTCCAGATGTCTCCTGAAGAGAGTCAGTGAGGAACTCTGTCAAACATGAACTGGGATACTCTGCTAGAGTGTGAGATGCCTCTGAGTTAGGCTCTGTCCCTCCAGCATGTCCTATACATGTATGTGCTGAGGTTCAAATAGTCAGCTTTCATGGCTCTGGTGGATTTGGATTGCTTGCAATGGAGCATGTCTACCAAATCCTGATTGGACATGGTCTTGTATGTCAGGCATAGGTCACCTGTAAGTATGCGGTATGACACTGAACAAAGCTGGACTTCCTCTATTCCGGAAGCATATGACATGTGTTGAAGAACCCTGATCTTCATGGTAGGTACTTTACGGGTGCAAAGGTGCAAAAGGCAGGATCTGCCCTGTACAAAGCTGAACTAGGTGGGAACAAGGGTCTGTAGGTCAGTAATGTGTCTGTGTAAGAGCTCCATGACTCCTCCCATATCTTTGCAGACAAGGCTGGTTAAGCCTGTGTGGTGGTAGTTGCCATGGTCTGTGGAGGCATCTCCCTTGTGGAGTGGGACCACTGTTGCCGTATGCCAGTGTTCAGGTACATATCCTGTAGCAAGACTAAGGTTAACTAGCAGTTGTATATATGGGTCCAGCCCCTTCTGGAGTTCACATAGCATGCAACCGGAGATACCAGCAGGTCCCATGGATGCTGTGTACTTGTCTTTGCTGAGTGTGGCTCTCACATGGACATCCAAGATGACAGTGAGGTTACATACAACAGTGATAACTATCTTGTTTTGGGGGTGAGGGAGGGGGTACATCACTGAAGCTGTCCGGAATGTTGCCAATATCTGTCAGGTCACTGGAATATATGTTGTTGTGTACAAACTCTGAGCATATCCGAGGGTTCACAACCAGGTGTCTGACATAACTGAAGAAAGCAGTGTGGTTACCTTCATTGTCTTTGGTGATTTATGTCCCCAAGTTGACCTTGCATGTCTTTATGAGATAATGTAGCTTTCTACTAGTGCTGATCACAGCTGTCTTCCCTTTTGGAGATGTAGCTCTGTCTTGCATTAGTAACCCTCATCTCTCATACAGTTTGTTTATGGCTGGGGTCCACCAGACAGGACACTTTCCCTTTGTGGAGAGGGTCCTGTTTTCATTTGTGATTGTATGGTCCATGTTGTCTGACATCTAGCTAAGGGGAGGTCATTGTGGTTCTGCAGTTATCTTTCATCAGCATTAGAAATGACAACAACAGCCCCTGTGGGTGTACCTCATGCACACACATCCAGCACCTGTAAAGTCCACAACAGTACCTCACCAGGAGTATGACAGAGCTGGAACACATGTAATGTGTAGTCTGATTAAACAGAGTGCAGCTCCACACACTGCCATGCTGTCCACCCAGATGCAAGCTGTGCCTGATGTGAAAGCCATGTCCAAGCTGGAATCAATGCACATGCTGCACCTTGTACAATCTGAATGGCAGGGAGCTATGCACATGAGGGACCTGAACCCCAGCACTGACATATATAGGACAGGCTGTACTGCATTATCCAAAACACAGAAGCCACCCCCACACATGAGTAAACTACCAGTACAGGTTGTCCATAAAGACACTGGTTGAGTCCCTTCAACAGGAATCCTAATGAGTGGATGGGAGATGGGAGGTTTACCCTGGGTATCAATGTTATGTCACAGGTAGACAGAGGCACAGTATACTAAACAAGACATATGACATGTCAAACTACGCTTACAATGTGTTGATGGACAAACACATTCTCCGACTAGCATTAGGTCAAGATACCTCTTGAACACAGCCAGCAAGGTGCTCTGCCTCAAATGGACCAGGATTGTATTCCACAGCATAGGGAGTCTCCGCGTGATAACTCCATCCCTCCAACATGTCCAACATACATCCCTGCTAAGGTGTCAGTCACCTGCACTAGTGGTTCAGGTGGATCTTCTGAGTCTGAGGTGGAGCATGTCCATTAATCCCTGTTTGGACATGGCCTCGCATGTCAGGCACATGTCACCTCTAAGCAGACGGTATGTGAGTGAATAGAGTGTGAGTGTCTTCAATCTGGCAGCATATGACAGCTGTTGTGGTTCCTTGATCCTTTAGGTGGGGACAGTCAGGGTGTCTCCAATTGCTGCAGATGTTGGGTGAGATACAGCCAGAATAGGGCATTTGACTCGATCACCGGTCTGATAACTGAAGAGTACAGGGAACAATGACCCACTAGAGCTGGATGTGAATCCCATCCTTATCAGGTGGGCAATGTAGAAGGTCTTCCTAGCCACTTTAGCAATGTGAGTCTCAGAAGAATGGCGAATGTCAACCTGGGTCCCCAGGTCCATGATAACCTCCTCTGTGCTTAGAGGATTGCCACCTATATGGTAGCTTGGGGTCACCTTGCTTTTCCTGAAGGGTATGTCTACACATGTTGTGCGCTCTGACTTCAGGCCATGGCCCTGGCACCAGCTATCAGTTACTGTGAGTCCCTTCTGAATGATATCTGTGTGTGATGCACTGTCCACTATGGTGCCCAGTGTGCAGTCATCTGCTAACATTGTCATCCAAAAGTCCTCCCATGTTGGCCTGTACTCCTGGGAAGTACATGACAAACAATGGTGGCCAAGGACTGAGCCCTGTGTGACACCACCTGTGACCAGCCTGGAGTCTAACATAGTGCCAGCAACTCTAACCCTGTGGGTCCCGTCCTTAAGCCAGTTTGCAACCCATCTTGTGACATATGGGTTTACATTTCAGTTGTTAGGGTTTTCTACAATACCTGAGTGGGGTATTGTGTTGAAAGTGTTAGCAAGGCCAAGGTAGGCTGTATGGACTGCCTTTCCCCAACAATGGCCTAAGTGACCAATTTGAAGATGTCAACCCAGTACAAAAGGCATTATCTGCCCCTGACCAAGCCAAAATGGGATGGGTACAATGTCTGCATGTCCCCTATATCTTTGTTTATGAGCTCAATTATGATCCTCTCCATAGATTTGCAGACTACACTTGTTAAGCTTATGGGGCAGCAATTAACAGGGTCTGTAGAGGCACTGCCTTTGTGCAGATGTGCACAACTGGACCCTAACCAGCCTGTTGTGCACACTATGAAAATGTAAATCAGTGATAGGACTGAAGCCCAGGATACTGACCACCACAGTGAAAGTACTGAAACACTACACTAGACAGTGCTACAGTGTTAGGTCAGTATGAACGGATGTTGACAATTGTGTGCAAAGTATCCCATGCAAAACCTGCAGGCACAGTATACTCCCAGTTTGTTCACAAAAAGCATTTGGACAGTAACTACACAACATGGCACAGAACACACAACCATAAACTGGAGGTATTTGTTCAAGGTCACACTCATCCACAAATGTGATGGGCTGCAGAGTTCAACATATGTAAAGCCCACACTGGGCATGCTCACACACTTAGATAAATGAGACATCTTTCACACAACATGCCACAGGAAGGCTGAACTGGGCATGCTCACACACTTGGTCCAAATGTTACCCCTAGCAAATGTGAAAACACACCACAGGATGCTCATCCCCCTTTCTAGACACTGATCATGTAAGCACCCTATAAGTATATTGGAGAAAAGGATTCTCTCAGTAATCCGAATAGCGCGCCGTGCTAATGCATCCGTCTCTAGTGTCATAACATAGTTAGATAGGGGTTTGAATCCAGCAGGTGGCAAGTGTGTGTGAAGGGGGGTAAGTGTGTGTGTAAGTGTGTATGAAAGAAATATCCCTTTTGGCAACTGGGAAAACACACCACAGGATGATCATTCCACTTTCTAGACTCTGATGATGTCAGCACCCTATAAGTATATTGGAGAAAAGGATTCTCTCAGTAATCCGAATAGCACGCCGTGCTAATGTGTCCGTCTCTAGTATCATAACATAGTTAGGTAGGGGTTTGAATCCAGCAGGTGGTAAGTGTGTGTGAAGGGGGTAAGTGTGTGTGTAAGGGTGTTTGAAAGAAACATCCCTTTTGGCAACTGGGAAAACACACCACAGGATGATCATTCCACTTTCTAAACTCTGATGATGTCAGCACCCTACAAGTATATCAGGGGAAAGGACATTCCCCAGTAATGCGAATAGCGCGCTGTGCTAATGCGTCCGTCTCTAGTGTCATAACATAATTAGGTAGGGTTTTGAATCCAGCAGGTGGCAAGTGTGTGTGAAGGGGGCTAAGTGTGTATGAAAGATACATCCCTTTTGGCAACTGGGAAAACACACCACAGGATGATCATTCCACTTTCTAAACTCTGATGATGTCAGCACCCTATAAGTATATCAGGGGAAAGGACATTCCCCAGTAATGCGAATAGCGCGCTGTGCTAATGCGTCCGTCTCTAGTGTCATAACATAATTAGGTAGGGGTTTGAATCCAGCAGGTGGTAAGTGTGTGTGAAGGGGGGTAAGTGTGTATGAAAGAAACATCCCTTTTGGCAACTGGGAAAACACACTACAGGCTTGGTGGTTTAGTTCCTTGACTCTAGTGCATGGTATCCTGGGTTCGAATCTGGCAACTGATTTTTGCTTTTCCTGACAGAAATGAGTTGAGGACCTGTCAATCAAACATGCCAAAAGCACTTTTAAGCACTTTAAACCTGTTCTGCCGTTTGCGCCGGAGGTAACGATGCGCACTGGCAGTTAGCTTGTGGGAGCGGCGCGCAAACGGTGTGCGCTGGGATAAATCTTAATTGGCTAGTGACACACATGTTCAGCTAATTGCACACAGTTTCAGCCTGTTTACCCGCTGCTTGGCAACGGGCACGCAGTTTGCAGCTTTTTAAACACTACTCAGCTACGGGCACTCTGTCTCACGGCAGCTTAGCTATCAGTACATTTCTGACTATTTTTATTCTTATGTTACTTCAAAATATATGCTCTATTTCATTCCATTTTACAAAAGGGAATACATTTACATTTGTACAATACTGTCAGGGGGCTTTTTAGTGCTTATTTACAAAAAAAAAAAAAGGTTGCTGTAGGGGCTCGAACCCTGCCTGCTCTTAAGCCGGCTACTCTACCGCTAAGCTATTATTTCTTGGCTTACTTTGCATATTTAGTTCTTATATCCTTTTCCACTGACTGCTAACTGTGATTGCGCTAGTAGCACACCACACACAGTAGCAAACATTTACGGGTTTAACAAAAACAAGGTTTTAATTTAATTTTATGACATCTCTTCACTTTATACACTGTTGGCCAGTCGGGGCATGTGTTGTATAGTGTGTTTATTCACATTTTCATGGCCTTTCTCGTGGCTGTTTACTTTCAGCCATTCTAGTCTTCCGGGGGCGTGTCCGCTTGCAGGGCTTAGCCTACAGACACGCCCCCTACTCTCTTACATGGACCGTGTAAGAGTTACTAGTGTGATTCAGCATGCCTCATGCACCTCATGCATATGCATGACATGCTGACATCACACAGTTTAACTGCAGCCTCCGTGTAAGAGTTATAACTCTTACACGGAGGCTTCCTGAATCTGGCCCAGAATTTAAACTGGAATCATCAAATCATCACAGCTGTCTCCTGCATCACTCTTTTCTTGTATTGCGTATGTAGTATTAATTAAAAGACTTTTACTGGTTATCTTCAGTTCACTAAGGAGAGTATTGCACTACTAAATGCAAATCTTGCTATTTCCAGGGAAGAGGTATTATAGCATCAGTAAACAAGGCAGATGAGAGATAACTGCAGGGGTGAACGATATCCTCATGCTTGCAGTTAGAACATGGAAAACTTATTTTTGTAAAAAGGGTCCAGAGCAAGCAGTGCAAGCTGAAGTGTGGAATCAAGTACAGGCTGATATAAATAAAATAAGGGAAAGGAATTGTATATGGTGTCCCTTTCAAGGAGTGAAGCTAGACAGAATGCAAAATGGGCCTGCAGTTGTTTACAGTTTAACTCCTGGTGCAGAGTACTCGTTCTCCCTACAGGGATATGACAGTGAAGCAGAGGATGAGGGCATTGAGTTCATTCAAGATGGTAAGTATAGCAGTAATGTAGTAGGTCAGTGTGTTCCTGGCTTTTACAGTATTAGAGCATGTGCATACCTGTGTAGGGTAAATGTCTGTATATGTTTCTTCATTGGGTATTTCATCAATATCAGAAGTAGCACAACCAGAGCAAGCACCACGCAGTAGGTGTGGACATCATAAGAGTAATGCTAAATCAGATGTATTTCACAGGCTACATTGCTCAAATAATTATGGTGCAGAGCAAAGCAATGACATGTTGCTGTACACCACAGCTGGCGGATGTTGACATCAGCACTGATGATGATGCCAGTAGTCACATACACATGACATAACTGCAAGACAGTGGCACACAATTGCAAATTGTACCCACAAGTAGGTTGATAACTCCGTAATAGTGACACAAGATCACACATTGGGCATATTTAGAAAATGCTGTTATCAGAACAGAGGGAGTTCACCTTCCAGCTCACTACCTCCTTCCTGCAGACAGGTTGAACCTCTGGAGGAAGATACAACAGTGTCTGAGGTTCCTTTGCCCCAACTGGCAATCTGAACACAAGCAGCCTGATTGACAATCTGAACACAGGGTTGCCAGGCAAAGACATCACTCACAGTGGGCTCCAGAGGCATGCAAGGCCTTTTCTGCACCACTGCAGATGTGCTGGGAAATAGCTCAGGCACAGGCTACTGTCACAGAGTTAGATAGAGATGGTTAGAGTGCTGTGGGGTATATGTGAATAAATTCATCAGTACATGACAATGATGGTGGCCAGGGACAATATACCATGGTGAACATCATGTAGTATGGCTGCACACGTAGCATCCATGGTATCCTCTTGTGCAGTATGGCTGCACACGTCGCATCCATGGCATCCTCTATCTGTACACTAGAAAGGACTTATCAGACACACATTGAAGGCGTTGCTGGATATGATTGAGAGAGTATCTGCATGCATGATGGATGAGTAAACCAGACACCATGTGTTTCCCAAAAAGGTGCCGCAGGCATGCGTATAGATTCTCTCAAGAAGAAGGAAGTTAGGCTTGGTCAGACATCCAGATCATGGGTTAAGAATTCTGAGATGAGATCTAGGTCCCACAGCACTGTTCAGTCAATGTCAAGAGCTTTCTCTGTATCCAGAAGATCTTGCCATTGTAGCAACTTAGCCTTCAGCCTCACATGCTTACTCTTGCTCAAGATCTCCGGGACCATCACCAGCACTATTATCAGTAGACATTGTGCATGACACATTTCATATTTAACACAATTTTAGTTATTGCATTTACTTCAGGCAACAAGAAAGCAAGTAACAGCAAAGCACTTTTGTTGTAAGTGACATGTAGGGTGCATGCTGGAAAATGCCACAAAAGGGGACAAATAAGGCAAAAAGTAAAAAATAAAATAACACCTGTTAAAAAAGGGTAAAACATTTGTGACTACAATATCATTGACTTTTGTATTGTCAACTGAATGCAGCTGTTATCACAGTTTCAATTATTCAAAACAGTTCTTTACATTACCGACTAATTCCATCCACAAACACCATCCCCACTGATATAACTTGAACTTGTGCCACTGACCACAAAAACACTGTGCAAATGATCTTATGAACAATACATTTTGCATTATATGTGGAGAAATGTCTGATGCACAGTGTAAGTTGACCATCCCTACTCAGCCTAGCCCACAGGAAGCAAGGCATACACCAAGTATTATCTTTGTAACTTTACACTGTCAGATAGTGAATGACATGGCCCATAGTTGTGGACCAGATTCTACTGTTGCATTTGCAGTACTCTGTACCATCCATGAATCTGTTGGACAGGTTGCAGTGCTGCATTTGTTGGCTAGTCAGCATTGCTATCTTCACTGGTGGAACAAATTGAGAGTATTGCACTGCTAATATTTGTCACAGGCTGGGGCAGTTATGTATCAGACTGGCACATTATCATGTTACACAGAATACAGTAAGCCATAGACATCCTGCATGTAGTAGCAGGATCATTTAGAAAGCCCCCTCCCCTACCCCCACCCCCAGACGATATACTCAGCAACCTGGAACAAGAGTATATATATTCAAGAAATGCTGCAGCATCCTTGAGGCAAAAGCCTGTGAAATACCCAGTATGTCCCGAAGCTGTCTCTGAAAGACAAGTATAGTGAAGGCTATACATACCATGGTATCCACAGGAATAGAAAGGTCATGCTTTCCTCACATTCCTGTTAGCGAGTTGTTCCAGCACACTAAAGCTCCTCATCTCTTGGTCCACCATAAAGTATCAAGTAATTCTTGCTCTGCTAAGTCCAAGTTTTTTTTTCTGCCTATATCTCCTCCTATGTTGTTGATTGCCACTCAGTGCATCAGGAGCAAGCAATTAAAAGCAAAAAAAGCAAGGCTTGCAGCAGAACTGGGCACCTTCACTATTGCTAAGGGACTGGAAAAGGTGAAGATTTTTCTTTTTATTATACAAATAGGCATGGTATACTTGCATATCAAAAAGCTAAATTGAATTATATAAGGCAGGAGTAAAACCTCATTTACAAAGTTAAATTACATCTTTTGCACATATATCTTATTTGCATTTTATTATCTGCTAATCTGCCTATAAAGTTCTAGATAAATTTCTAACTGCTGGGCATGACCACAGCTTATGACTATGAATTGCACCTTATCTGTGCTTGTGTAAAACTAGTGCACATTCCCACCATGCACTTGCATAATAACTATGAGTACTACCCTATTGTTTTGAAAACTTAAAAAGGCAAAACAAAAAAGAAGGAGACAAGAAACTGATGCACCTCACTTTAATAATAGATTTAGCGCTTTCGTCCAAGTACAGCGGACTGCATCAGACTCTCAAACAAACTGCGACCCTTGGCCAAGTAGATTTTTTTCAATATTTTTTGACATAAGTTGAATCTGTTTCTAAATTTTCAAGTTGAGTACCATCTGTAGGTAACATACACTTTTTCATGCTATCTCCCTTTTTCCCATTTACTTCATGTGGTGGGGGGGTGTCATGTCAACAGTTGCCATCTCTCTCTCTATTCATTGCTACTCTCCTACCTTCCTCAAAAGTCATGTCTGTCACATGTCTTCTCTCACACAATCTATCCACCTCATTGTTAGATGCCCTCATTTCCTTTTGCTTTCTTCCATTCTGTCCCAAATCTTTTTCACTATATTGTCTTTGCTTTTCTGCAGATGTACCAAATCACCGTACTCTGTTCTCTTTGACCTTTTCTACAACTGGAGCTAAATTAGCTTCTGCTCTGATGTCCTCATTTCATTGTGTGTCCCACAGTGTGCATCCTACCACCCATCTAAGGTACTTCATCTCTATCACCTCTAGTTTCCTCAGCTGCTCTGCCTTTACTGTCCAGGCTTCTGTCCCATACAGTAGTACTGGTTACACCACTGTTTTGTTCACCTTACTTTTCAGCTTCTTTGGCATTTTTTCTGTCATACACTATACCTGACACGCTGTGCCAGTTGGCTGTGGTCCTTCTGATTCTAGCTGTGACCTCCGTATCCACACTTTCCTTCTCCTCAGCCATCCTTCCAGATATTTGAAGCTGTTATCCTGGTACACTATTTTCCCCTCTACCTCAGTTATCAGCTTCTTCTCATTTCCTTTTTGCTGACACTAAAACTGTTTATCTGTATGCAGTTTCATCCCATGTGCCTTCAGTTTTGCTTTCCATTCCTCTGTCTTTTGCTGAAGTTGTTCAGAGTCTGACTCTAATGCCGCATCATCTGCATACAGCAGTTTTGTTGACCTGTCCCCTCCAACCTGTTTGTTAATGTAGTCCATGACCAGTATGAACAGCAGTGGGCTCAGATCTGAACCTTGATGCATACCCTCTTCCACTGGGAATCCCACTGTGAGATCTAACACTGTTCATAATTGAGTCATTGGCTCCTTGCACATAGCCTAAACTAATTTTGCCAGTGTTTCTGGGATGTCAAAACAACACTGAACTGCCCAAATTACCGTTCTTAGAAACTTAACACATGATTTCCCCAAGTATAGGAATGCTCAGTTGGACTCTTTCCTCATCTCTAGCTTCTTCTCATGTGTCGGTCTCACTGCAACCATCAGGTTAGTTGTTCTGCATACTGATTTGAATCCAAATTGCTCATCTCCCAGCTTACATACTATTGCTCTGTGTGCCTGTTTATGATATCACCCTCTCTAGAACTTTCATGTAGTGTTATAAGAGCATGATCCCTCTATAATGCCGACAGTTGTGAATGCCTCCTTTGTTCTTGTACACTAGCACTAGTATGCTTATTCTTCGGTCATCTGGAATACTCCTTTCTCTCCATCCTACTATGAGTACCCTCAGGAGCCATTTTTTCCCTATCAGAACCAACATCTTTATCATATCTGCTATGACTTCATCTGAGCCTGCTGCTTTCCCTAACTTCAAGGTGTTACTGCTCAGTGCCAGCAGCCTAAATAAAAAACTACGCTCCCTTCAAGCCCTCCTCACATTTGAGAATATAAAAATCTGTGCAGTTACTAAGACATGGTTTAAAGTGGCTTGGAAATCCCTGGAAGTACAAGGTTTCAGTGCTTTCCACACTTTTAGACCAGTACCTGCATGGTCAAGGGCTAAAGGTGGAGATGTCTCAATTTACATCAATATCAAGCATACCTCTAGGGTAGTCAAACAAGATGACGTGCTAGAGTTCCTCCATGTGCAGATCTCCATAGACAAAATCCCATACCATATCCTAGCCAGCTGTAGGTCACTCTCCATATCCCAAGAAGCGCACAATGCATACTTGAACCTACTAGGGACACGTACCATCCAGCCTAACACCCTACTTATAGAAGACTTTCTTTACCCCATGTATAGACTGTGATCCTGCGCGACCTCAAATGTACAGGTACATAGATTCCTGGACTTCATAAATGCAAACACCCTTGACCAAATAGTGAATATCCCCACTAGAGTCTCCAACATACTGGACCTTGTGCTCACAAATATGGGGAATGCTGCACTCCCCAAATATCTTGCCCTCTTTGATAAGGTCTGACCATAAAGCTGTCTCCTTCGAAATCAAAATTAATGTTGTAATCCCATTAAAACCACTAACCGTAAGGAACTATTTCAAGGTAAATTACATTTTATTAGGTGATGGCTTGTCAAAATTCAGTGTCCCTCCAAACCCTGAGAACACAGAAGCTTATGCTAAATTGCTCTCAGAAGCTCTGTACAACCACGTCAGTGACTGCATAGTGGCTGATGTACCTACCGGAAGTAAGACCAGGACTGGCCCCAGAAACAAACTGCCCTGAAGGCATCCCAAGTTAAACAGGATATACAACAAAAGGAAAAAAAAATGTGGCAAAGATCAGGAAGGATAATTCCCATACAGATAAAAACTTTGTCATGAAACTAAATGGGCAACTAAGAGGGCTAATTAGGTCAAGCAAAGCCAACAATGTGGTTAAGATAGCCTTCCAGGTGAATAGTAACCATAAGGCCTTCTACAGCCAAATCAGAAACCTCAAGGGCAGCACACAGCAATGTGCTGAATTGGTGATTAATGATGCCACATTCACTGAGCCTGGTGATATAGCAAACCTGTTAGCAGACAACTTTAGTTCCAACTTTACCCCCCTGTCACCCCAACCATCCCTCCAAAAATGCATTCAAACATAATCCCTCCAGCTATAACTAAAGAGCATGTTCATAGGTTCATAGGTTCATACTAGGCTATCTGCCCGAGGGCATTTACAAGCCTAGCCCATAGTTTTGTGGCTTACGCCACCCCTTTAGTATGGGGAACTATACCCATTATTTTGCTGTGCCTCTGTCGAGCAGTGACACTGAGGTAATCCCTGGGGTATATCTGCGATCTCCCATCCATTGGTCAAGATTTCTCTTGAACAAGGCCAGCGAGGTGCTCTGCCTCACATATACTGGGATTTTATTCCACAGCATAGGGAGTCTTTGGGTGATGAATCTATCCCTCCAGCACGTCCTATTAATAGCCGTGTCGAGGTTTAAGTCTCCCGCCCTTGTGGCTCTGACGGATCTACATTTTTTGAGGTGAAGCATATTCATCAAATCTGGGTTTGACATGGCCTTGTATGTTAGGCAAAGGTCACCTCTGAGCAAGCGGTGCGACTGAATAGAGCTGGAGTTCTTTCAGTCGGGCAGCATAGGACAGATGTTTGAGACCCTTTATCCTTTTGGTGAGGAACTTTTGTGGCCTCTCCAGCTGCTGCAAGTGTCGGGTCAGATACATTCCGAATGAGGCATTGTACTCAATCATTGGTCTGATGAGTGATGAGTATAGGGAGACTATGACCTCCCTTGATCTAGATGAGAATCCCTTCATGATAAGGTGGGCAATGTAGAAGGTCTTCCTAACTACTTTAGCTACATGGGTGTCGAATGACAGACTACTATCAACCTGGGTCCCCAGGTCCCTGATAACTTCTTCTGTGCTCAGTGGATTGCCACCTATTTGGTAGCTAGGGGTAACCTTGTTTTTCCCGAAGGGTATGACTATGCATTTTTTGGCATTTAACTTTAGGCTGGCTGCAATCACTATAGCCAGGAACACGGCCTCATTGGGTGCCGACAATGTCTCAGGATGCCTCCTGAACAGTCTAAAATACAACTTATCAGGACCCCTGTAGTCATTATTTAACTATAGTCTTAAAACAGGCTTTGTGCCATTTGAATTAGAGGACTGCAGCAGTCATCCACCTTCATAAGGGAAGACCTTAAACAGATCCTGGAAACTACAGACCCATTTGTCTGACTAGTCTTATTTGCAAAGCCATGGAAAGAATTATCATGGAAATTATCAACAAGAACATAGGAAACCACCAGACACCAGATCCATCTTAGTTTGGTTTTGTCAAAGGAAGGTCATGGTTACGTAATCAGGCGGACTTCTTTGAAAATGTCACTAAGGCAATGTATGAGGGGGAAAATGGTGCATACTGCCTACCTAGATCTGGCTAAAGCATTTGAAATAATACCCCTTTCAGGGATTGTGAACAAATTTATGGAACTAGATGTAAATTCCTTTATAACACACTGGATAGCTAGCTGGCTCACTGATAGGACCCAGGACTTTAGAATCTGTGGGGTCACCTTCACAAAGAAGCCAGTCACTCATGGAGTCCTCCAGGGCTGTGTGCTAGGCCCAGTCCTCTTTGACATTTACTTCTCAGATGTCAAAGCCAATGTCATTGGCCTCTGGCTTACCAAGTTTGCAGATAATTGTAAACTAGGAGCAGTCACTAACCCCCCCCCCCCCAAGATGAAGACACCCTTCAGGAAGGTCTAATACAGACAAACACGATGCCAAAGCCAGGGCTTAAAACTAAATACCAAGGAATACATTACAATACCTTTTGGGAAGTCTGCCACTCCAGGTAACTATGTCATCAATAAAACACCCTTAAATGTTGATTCACTACTCTGGTATATGGGAACTCATGTAGATAGCAACCTAGCCTTCGACCAACATGTGTCCAGGATAGTAAGACAATCCTTCTATTGCTCAACTTTTAAGCAAGGGTATGGCATCCAGGTCTGGAGAGGTCATTGTACCACTGTACTCAATGGACATCAGACCCACCATAGAATATAATGTCCCCTTCAGTATGTACCTGACTAGTCACATGCAGCCACTAGAATGTCCACAAAGGTTCCTTACAAAAAGAATACTGGGAGTAAAGAAAATGCCCTGCACTGATCACCTTAAAGCCTTATCATTTTACTCACTGTCATACAGACCTCTGAGAAGTGATCTTTGCCTGACATACAAGGCAACCCTGGACCCTGGTTTGATGAACGTTTTTCACATCTATAAAACAAACTGCATCAGAACTACTAGATTAAAAGACCAACATTTTGCTTGCGGCATAAAAAGGGCATGTTGGAGAGGCAGATATGTTTCTCAGAGAATTCTAATTCTCTGGAATAGGCTCCCCATCCATGTGAAGCAGAGTTTCTCCCTATCCCCCCTATTTAAGCGCACCATAGACCAATGGATGGGTAATCCAGGATTCATCCCTGGTCTGGTGCCTAAGTCTCTGATGGCTAGAGACAGTCAATAAATCATCCCCTATATCAGTTAAATGTATGGGTCACATTTGGGTTGCACAGCTAGACTTATAAGTACCCAAGTGATTGTTAGCCTAGTACACACCTCTGAACGTATGAACTTCATTTTCCTTAGTGCTGCTCGTACTTCTGCTATGGTGGGTGGCTCCTCTTCTCTCGTAGGTTGTGTCTGAGGCAGTACAGCTTCTGAGAGGTTTTCTTCATTCAGAAGATGCTGGAAGTATTCTTTCCTTCCTTCTGCATTTGATGTCCTGTGGACTGGTGAGCAGCTTGTTGCTGGCATCCCTTTAACCATATAGCATAATTTCCCTTTAATGATCTAGATACTATTGTAATCTACAGTTGTGAGTTCTTATTTTTTGGTTTACATTAAAAGACCCAGTGATATGCTCCTTTTCTGATCTAACTGTAGTCTTACCTTATCTTTCTGTCTTTGCCTTGCAACCAGATGCAGTTTCTTTGGTCCACCTACTGAGTCATTTTCCAGAAGCTAGCAAAATGCTTCTAATATCTTGTTCTTTGCTATTGCAACTTCTCTCTTAGCCTCTTTATTAATCAACCAATATTCCTTCCTAGCCTGGTCTGTCTTTTCTATCTCCCACTTTTTCCTGTACCCCTTCTTTCTTTTGCTGACTTCTTGGACTTCTGAATTCCACTACCAGCTTTTCTTATGTACTTTATTTCTACACTTGGCTTGGCTACATATTTGTTCCCTAGTCCTCATACATACTGTTTTGATTCCATTATACTTCTACTCCACCTATCTCCTCTTCTTCTTGAAGTGCCAGAGCCCTGAGTAATTCCTTGAACTGTTGTGCATTCTCTTTAGTCAATTTCCAGGTCTTCAGTCTGGTCTCCATTGACCTTAGCTCCTTCTCTGACCACTGCTTGCAGATGATTCAGGCAACCAGTGGTTTATGCTGCGAGTCAAATGTTTCACTGGGGTTGACTTTGCAATTGCTGATTCTACCCCACTGCCCTTTCCTTATTAGGAGGAAGTCTATCTGAGTTGCATGTTGGTCGTTCTTGAATGTGATCTTGTGACTAGTCTCTGTTGCTGCACTATGTGTTGATCACCACCAAGCCATTTGCCAGAGAGAAGTCTAGAATGTCCATTACCTTTTTATTCATGTTGCCCCATCCATGTGGATCCAGGCAGTCCTCATATCCTGTTCTATCTCTCCCGATATTATCAACACCAATTCACGTTGTCCTGTCTTATCTGGTAGGTCCTGCAACTGCTGCCAGGATGCACTCTTTTTCTCAGTATCACAACCTTGCTGTGGAGCATAGGCTGAGATTATGAATACTGGAACTCGATTGCCATGAGTCTGTCACTTATTCTGAGGACATCCCTCAGTGTCTTCTGAAGCCTGCCCCTCACCACAATTCCCACAGCATTTCTAGCTTGTCCCCCTCCTGAGTAGTAGACTCTGGATCCCAAGCCAAGTGTTTTTTTTCATACTATTACAGTTTACTTATTCTACAGTTCCAGCAGAGTGGAGTTGTTCTTGAATCCCAATTATAGTTGTCTGATGGGGACATGATTTAGGATGTAGCTATGCAAGAAGTCATAGAATTTGTTGAAACTGTATGTGGTTGATATATTGGTGTTATGTAAGGTTTCCTCTTAGTTGGGCATTGACAAACACATCATTAATTCTGGATTGTTCACTACATGAGACATTTGTAAATGTGGATGTGTTATGAATGCAGTCATCTCTTGTTTTAGTGGGAAACAGCACTATATATATATATATATATATATATATATATATATAAATATATATATATATATATATATATATATATATATATATATATATATATAGATTCACTTTATAACCTCGAAATGCTGAAATATCGAATTTCAGTATCTCGAGACTATAAAACCGAATCCACAAAACACCGACAAACAAAACCGAAACCACATAACCGAAAATACCGCACACACTACACTAAACATACAACACAACACCCACATCACAACATAAACAAAAAAACAACACACATACACAACTCACACACACAGCCCCCCACACCCCCTCTACTTATATATACTAACTATATTATACATACTATATTATATATACTAACTACGAGATCGCACAAACACAACACAAAAGCTCACTCACACACGCACATTCTCCAATCCCTCACACACACTCTAACTCCCACTCAAACCCCTTACAAAACACTCACTTACCTGACATAACACCTACATCCAAACATGGCACCGCGCTCCAACAAAACACAAACCCGGACATTACATAGCGTAACTTCATAACCACGAATTCGACATATTTTCGACATATGTCAAATTCGCGATTATGAACGTTCGCGATTTTTAACATTCGACTTTATAAATTCGAGATACTGAAATTCGACATTTCAGTATTTCGATGTTATAAAGTGAACCTAAATATATATATATATATATATATATATATATATATATATATATATATACATATATATATATATATCTATATATATATATATATATATATATATATATATATATATATATATATATACATATATATATAAAATCTTAGTCTGATCTGACAAATAAAGGAGTAATGCTTGGGTGTGAGTAGACAAAGTATGCCCATCAAAATAGTATTAAAATATGTTTCTAGTTAATATATAATACCACAGATCTGATGTCAATTTTCATTCTGTCCTCAATGTGTGGGTTCAGTTCCGATCCTTGGAACTCACTCAGTCGTTATTACAGCTTGTGGTAACCAAAAAACTCTTGAGGTTCTACCTTAGCCATAATGCCCCTACCACAGTTACCCCAGATCTCCGTGCCAGTTGCTCTGGTGCAGATAAGTCATTTCTTTATATTTTTCTTGTCTCTTAGTGAAGTTTTGAATCATTTCCATTTAGCTCTTACGCTTGATTGCTATGTTCTATTTTTCTGTCTTTTTATAAATCCCTTACCCATTTAACGTTTAACTTTACTTTCCTTTTTTTTCCTTTCCGTACAGTTAATTATATTCTTGATATCATTGCTGATATCTTTCTCCTACACTTTGTGTTGCCTTTCTATCATCGTTGATAGAGCTTTAATCTTTTTTTACTAACCTTTTCTTTCCACCAAAAAAAAAAGTCCTTGGTGTACTATTTTCTTTAGTGTTGCATGTGTGTGGCAGAAAAAGAGAAAACTCCTGCTGGGTTTAAGCTTTGTCAGAAACGTGGCCACAGAATACCATTTCTGACATGCATTCTCTGTGTGTTCACTGTTTGGCTCTCTTCATCTTCAGGAGGACTGCTCAATTTGCTTGTTGAGCGGAAAAACAATAACTACTTATTCTTCTTCATTTGATCCTTTACCGGATAGACTTGCATCCCCATTTCTAGAGAGGCCAAAATCACCCCCTACAGTGTCTGCCCATTCCTCTAGATGTCTTAACAGAAGATGATGTGGATAGACTGGTGAGAAAGATATTGTAAGCACAAGGATTGACAGGATCTACCTCAGTTCCTACCTCAACAGGTCAAGAATTTCATTCTTCTACTACTCTATCTGTACTTCCTCCTCTGACTTTACTCAAGATTAGAGTCTTCAGTTCCGACCTTTCTGGTGTCGTCTGTATCGGATCCGAAGATATTTCTGTCTTTGGGAACGGTTATTGCTCTCAGCTCTTTGTCTCATTCAGAGCCAGAGACCTCTCGAGGCCAGATCTGCCCTGCAGGTTCTGAGGGGCTGGAGTCAACTCCAGTGTTGTCGGAACCCGCTCTACAACTCAGACCTTTAGCACAGATCAGCTCGGCTCCAGCTTGTGCTTCAAGAGTGATCTCCTCGGTGTGGGAGGTGATCTCAGTTCCCAGACCTACTCTTTTCTAGGTGGGTGAGCTTTTAAGGCTATGGAGAGAGCTATGACTGTAGCAGTCAGCCAGTTGGTCTTTTCCTACTTCTCTTTCATGCTTACATTCAGAATCTCAACCAGCCCCTCTACAAGGACAGCTAGTACCTAAACGTCAGGAATCCCAAATGGGTATGTTCTGTCCTTCTGATACTTCCCCAGATCTTCCCACTGAGGAGGTCCATAAGAAGAAGAAGTGTAAGAGGAAGCACTTATATTCCCCAGAGGAATCTATCATGGAAGGCACGAACTTCCATGAGGACAAAGGATCCCCAAGGTCTCCTCTTGAGGATGTCTCCTTTGGAGGCATCCTAGAAATTTTAAAACAGAGAGGTGATTGGACGTCCATCAATCCATCTGAGGAGTTGGTGTATCTGCAGGCTTCTGATACTTGCCCATCTACCTCCTTGGTAACTCCTCTCACTGATGAGCTCATTGAGTTGCTCTCTCTTGGTGGGTGTGGAAGGCTTCTGACACCATTAAACCTATTCCCCAGAGACCTGAGAAAATCATCACTGCCCTGGAAGGCAAACAATTTTGGTCAAGCATTTGCCTGTTGATGCTGTGGTCATAGCAGCGGCACCCAAAAGAGAACTAGCTGAGGAGAGTTCCTCTATCTATCCCCACAACAAGGAGTCACAGGCAATGGATAAGTTTGGGAAATGGGTTTATGCGCCATCGACCTTTGCCTTGCGATCTTTGAATTTCTTGGCACACTTCACCAGACTGCAGAGAGATCTGATTAAGAAGCTCTCAGATACCCTTTCGGGATCTGTCTCTGGAGAGATTCAGGAATCTGTGGCCTCTCAGTTGTCTACTCTTTAGTCTATATCCAACTCATCCATGAAGCTCATTTCTCACGCGACCAAAGGGATGGCAAGAGCAATGGGTTCAGGCATGGCCATCAGGAGACATGCCTGGATGCATTTATGTGAACTTGCGGTGCTCTTCAAGTCTTCATTCGCCAGTGCTGCCTTTGATGGCACATCCCTGTTTGGCCCTACAGTTAAAGAAACATTGTCCAGGTTTGAGAAAGATGGAAAGACCCTTGCTGCCATGGGAGTGTCTTTTTCCACTCTTCAACACTGCTTTTCAAGGAGTCAGTGGAGTACTGGGAAAATTTGGTTAAAAAATCACAAGGGTCTTTTCATGACCCATATGGAGGTGGTTCCTCCAGGGGCAGGGGGGGGAATTTCAATGGTAAATGCTGTCCTCATGGCAGATGAGGTCCGCAAAATCAAGGGTACAAAGATTCCTTCTTTGATAAACCCTTTCAATGCTCCTGAAAGGAGGCCTGATTGTCTTCCTCTGGAGGCAGTCGGGGATTGTCTATCCCTGCACCAGAAAGCCTGGCTAGAGATAACATCAGATACTTGGGTGCAGGGAATCATTTTCAGAGGTTATACTATTCCATTTTCCCTTCAACCCCCAACTTGCAAAAGAATCCTCGATGTCCCACCTGATCAGAGGGACCAAGCAGTGTCACAAGTTCAAGAACTGCTAGAAAAAAAGAGTCATCCAAGAAGTCCCGCTAGACCAGAGAGAATCTGGAACTTACTCAAGATTCTTTTTAGTGCAAAGAAGATGGGACTGGAGACTAATTTTGGATCTCAGTACTTTAAACATGTAATTTCAACAAAGTTCTGGATGGTCACGATTCACTCCATTCTTGGAAAGGATGACTGGATGTGCTCAGTAGATCTTCAGGGTGTGTACTATCACATAAAAAAGAACAGGTGATTCCAAAGGTTTCTCTGTTTCTGGCTGGGAGCCAGTCACTATCAGATCAGAGCTCTTCCCTTTGGTCTCACCACAGTCCCCAGGGTGTTCACCAAGTATATGGCAGTAGTAACAGCTCACTTGAGACTGCTGGGATTCCGGGTGTTTCCGTACTTGGATGACTAGCTTATTACCACTCCGACCAGTCATCAACTGCTAAAAGCAAGAGAACAGATTTTCCAGACATGTTCTTGTCTGGGGATAACCATAAACTACTAAAACTCTCACCTTGAACCAACACAAACCTTGGAGTTTATAGGGTCGACTTTGAATACAGACAACAATAGCTTCACTTCCCCCATTGAGACAACAGAAAATCAGAAAACAAGTCATGAAGATAATCAACAGCAAGAAAATAGCTGCATGCCTAGTTCTACAGGCCGTGGGGTCCACGGCAGCAGCTATAACTTTAGTCCCTCTCGCCAGAATTCATATGAGAATTTTGCTGCTCGCAACATAATGGTCAGTACTGCACCACCCAGCATCTACTCCAATTGTAATCACCAAGACAAATCTCAGTTGGTGGATTCAATTGGATCAGATTCTACAAAACCACCCTTCCTTTTCTCCCCTCTAAGCCCAAGGCCACAGTGACCACGGACACTTTCTAGTTAGGGTGAGGGGGCATTATCTGGGGAACACTGTCCAAGGCAGTTGGTCCCCCTTAGAGGCCAACTTGCATATCAGTGTCCTAGAGAAGAGAGCAGTGCATTTAGCACTGCAGGCATTCCAGGATGCTGACCCTTCAGGGACCATTGTGATTCAAATGGACGACATGTCAGTAGTTTTGTACATCAACGAGCAAGGAGGAACCAAGCCCTACCCCTTATGTCGGGATGCCCCAAGAGTGTGGCAGTGGGAGATCTATCCAACCACTTTCTAATTGCAGCACACATTCTGGGGAAGACCAACTTGATAACAGACAAGTTGAGCAGGGGCATACTTTTGCCTTACAAGTGATCCCTCAGTCCAAAAGTGACAGAAAAGATTTTTCACTGATGGGGCCAGCCTAGCTCTGATCTTTTCACCTCTCCCCTAAACAACAACTGCAGCATCTACTTTGCCGTAATACCCCCTCAGGAGGACTCACCGAGGGATGCCCTAGTCCACTGTTGGCCCCTTGGTCTTCTGTATGTCTTTCCTGTGTTACCTCTAATCCCAAAGTTTCTTCAGAAAGCAATTAGGTTGAAGAACAAGGTAATTCTCATTGCTCATTATTGGCGTCGACAGATGTGGTCCCCCTTCTTTAGGCCTCATCTGATTCACCCTCCTTGGATTCTGGACCTGGTCCCAGATCTCCTGTCCCATCCAACAGACATAATTCACCCAGATATCTAGAATCTCAAACTGACAGCTTGGTTTCTCCAGTTCCATTAATAGCCAGACAGTCTATACTCTCTTCACCTGTCCGACAAATCCTTTTGGGCTCTCACAAACTACCTAGATGGAAACTTTACAATAGTAAATGGAAAAAGTTGTTTTTTGGGGGACTTCAAAATAATGTTGATCCTTTTTCCAGCACCCATTCATAGGATTCTTGAGGTTTTAGCCTCTTTTTTCAATTCGAGGGCCATGTCTTCTACTATTAAAGTTAATTTAGTAGCTATATCCAGTTTTCATATTGGATTTGATGACTCATCCCTTGCTTCTCACAAACTTTGTAAAGCTTTTCTGAGGGGCACTCTTCTGTTAAATTCCCTGTACAAAGATCCAATGCCTCCTTGGGACCTAACCTTAGTGTTGCAAGCTATTACACAACCACCATGTGAACCAACAGCAAATTGTGATCTTAAGTTCCTGTCCTGGAAAACTGTTTTCTTAGTAGCCATTGCTTCCACTAGAAGGGTTTTGGAAATCCAAGCTTTGTCATGCAAGCCAACATATTTAGTTTTTCACAAGGATTGGGTCGCACTAAGAACCAACCTCTCCTCTCTGTCTAAGGTGGTTGCAGAAGACAACATCAATCATTAACCTACCAGACAGTGTTTTTCCCCAAATTTGCAAATAAAGATGAATACCACTTACACTTATTAGATGTTCATAGACAGTTATGTTTTTATCTTCACAGGACAAAAGATATCAGAAAGTCGGACCAACTATCCATTTCTTTCTTGACTGAGCAAAGTGACTTTAGCTAGATGGCTAACTGCTTACATTTATTTCATCAATAACAATTTGGGGATTTGTCTTCCAGTCTAGAGGCTTCATGGATGATATTTGCGCAGCAGCAACCTGGGCTTCTCCCCATACCTTTGTTACTCATTGCAAACAGGATCTGGCCTCCAGGGGAAGAGCATCATTTGGTTCAGTGGTGCTCAGGAACATCCCTCCTTGAGTCCACCCAGGATCTAAGGTAGCTGGGGACTCTGTCCCACACATTGAGGATAGAATGAAAATTGACAACATCAGATAAAGAAGTTATGTACTTACCATAACGTCCATCTGTGTTGTCCATTTTCATTCTTCCTCAACTCCCCTCCCTCCAACCCCCAGGCCCTTGGATTTATAGAGGAATGGGAGATTAACTGGTCATTTTATTTGGTATCTAGTTGTGGTTCCAGACATAATCTTAATGAGAGTCTTACCATTAATATTTCCTTCTGTCTGTCAGCAAACTCGATCTGAGGTAACTGTGATAGGTGCATTGTGGGTAAGGGAGAAGCTCGAGAGGTTTTTGTTACCACAAGCTGTAGTAATGTCCAAGTCAGTTCCAATGATTGGAATGGAACCCACACATTGAGGAAGAATGAAAATGGACAACACAGATGAAACCTTATAGTAAGTACATAACTTCTTTTTATAACACATCTGTGAGAACACTTACGTGCAGTAACCTTATTATGTAATAAAACATATGAAAATACACAAATATCTAATATGAATAATTGATTACAAAGCTGTTTGCTGGTGCCTGATTACTGATTCTGATATCAGCAAATGTAAAAAAAAAAAAAAACAAACAAAAAAAACTTTTTGTTGGGGAAGATGACCTCCAACCACACACACACATCTACCTTTCATGTAAAGGGCTCTGCTATCTGTATGACCTTACTTATTTTAAGTAACCTTGAGGCTGCTGCACATTAGCTGCAGCAAACATTGTCAGAAAAGTTGTTAGTTAACAGAAAAACTTCACTTTTTCAAACCATCTGCATCGCCAAATTATGCAGACTGGGAGGTGTATGTGTTATAGAGAAGAACAGGTATCAATGTATTATGCAGCACACATTAAAAAAGCACAGCAAGTGATGTGAAAATGTTTGCTAGTGAAAGAAAATCTCCACTGATAAATATATGCAATATTTTGTAACTGTCTGACTCAGTATATAGTTGTGGAAGCATTACTGTGCTGAGATAACACCGGCTTGTAGTTTATAAAATACATTTTATAGGTGAAGGTACAACAATGCCATTCTTTAATTGTATATTGTATGACAGAGGTAGTCGCGTAAACATTGCTCTGGGGTCAACCCACTAAAAAATCTTTTGGGCCTATCCAAGTAAGAAAACAAAGCAGTGAATGTGTCATTATATTCAATACTATGCCTATGTATATTTTATATACTTGTTGGCTGTTCATATGTTGCCTTCTTTTTACTTGTTTGCTTTACAGCATTAAACAGATATAGTTTAAGATTAGGGAGAATCCAATGGATGTCATAATCTTCAGTCCTATGGTATGTTATTTAAATGGGGGAAACCATATAGCAGTATTTCCCTTTAATAATCCAGAAACTTGTTATTTACAGCTATTTGTTCTTATTTTTCGGTTTACATTAAAAGACAATATACTCCTTTTCTGATCTAACTATATAGAATATGATTACTTGTTGATGCCTAGCTCTCCACTCTCTGATTGTTATGAAAACATGAGTGTGTTGATGTGATTTTGTGGTATGAAACAGATATATGTCAATGTAAAGCTTTCTGCAACATTTGTTTTTATTGCTCTTTAACTTCTGCATCAGGAGGTATCGCCGATAGCTTTGCTCCTGCATTTCCTTTTGTTGTGACTTTTTAAAGTAGAAATCATCTTTACAGATTCTAAAATTGCCTGTCAAAATACAAATACTTCTTTCTCTTTTATGCATGCAGAAGCAGCTGGACCAGATTAAACATGCTGAAACACTCAAGGAAGTTCATGAGATATTAAATGAAAACACCCTAGATTATGTGAGTATATTTAAGACATTTATTTGCCCTTACTAATCATGTTATCTAGCTTGAAAGTGTATGGCAGCACTCTAAAGTGCTTTTATAAAATAACAGGAAAGGTTCTGGTACAAGAATTGCTGCTGACAATGAATGCAGCAACAGTCATTGTAATTTAGAAAATCATATGAAGTGAAATGATACTTAGAGTGATGTCAGTTTAGAAATTATAAATTTATAGAACTTGAATTGAATTTTAAAGGGTTTTGTGGCACTCTGTGAAACTGATTTCTATTCAAGAACTGTTATTTATATGCAAAATCATGAGCATATCTCTCAACCTCTTAGAGCAAGAAATCTGGACAAAGCGTGACATATTGGGGAGGCAAAGGCCCAAAAATAGGGACACGTTTTAAGTATTCCTCTTATAAACTTAGACAGTTGCTAGAATAACTGAATTTGTATTAAATGAAGAATATGAAGTCCGAAACTCAAATGCATGTCATTATTTAGTGACTTTAATCCTTGGATCATCCCAGTGATTTGCCAAGAAAACACAATTTTTATGAGGAAGAGACCAAAAATATGCAAAAAAATCAGGACATTCTGCAAACATCTGTACATTTGTGGAGTATTGTCATGAGGTATGTTTCAAAAAGTTTTCAACATTATCACACAAATTTTAAGTATAGGACTTGTAAAGTTGAATCTTGACGGTATGAATGTTTCTTTGTATTGTATCAGAGCAATGCTGGCAGAATGAACTGATGCTTCAGAATGTTTCAGTATTTGGACTGGCTAAGGGATCTCATAAGAAATCATGTCTAGTCACTTCCATGAGGCAATGGCCCAAAAGATAATTTCCCCAAACCAATCATTTATACTTTTTAAACACTGATAGACATTTCAGATGTAACTTTTTCCAACATTTTCTAGCACTGTAGTTCAAAGAGTCTTTTACCCCTTGCCTTATTTTTTAAATCAAGAATCACCAACATGTTTTTGTTTTCTGCTCAGATTTCTGTGTGTTCCAAACAAGATATGCGAAGTATTCACTATGCAGAGATTATTTATTTATTTATTTGTTTTACATTTGTTGACCGGGATAGTCCGACTGGATGTATGTCTATTTTCAGTGGAGGCCTGTGGAGAAAAGCTCGAGATAACACAGATAGAACATAACAGATATGAGTCAAACATATTTACAAAGCCCTCTAGTAGGTACTCACAATATACACAGTGTATAATAGTATACAAAAACAACAGGTTGCAGCAAGTTATTATGGGCAAGAGCCGCGTACAATATTCATTTAAATAAGGTATTGAATAAGTAGTGATTAATCAGGGTTAGTACGGGGACAAAGCCAGTGCTCTTTAAAATACTGTTTGAGGCCTTTTTTGAAGAGACTTAAAGAAGGTTCGAGGGTAAGGTTAGATGGGAGTGAATTCCAAGTTTTACCAATGGCGTTAGCAAACAGGGAGTCACCGGCTGAGTTAATGGCTTTGTGGGTTTGGACCAGCAGTTTATTGGATGATCGTAGTTGCCTTGAATTACTGTATGGCTTTATGATATTTTTGAGTGCCAGAGTATTTTCAGGGTGGTACAGAATTTTGTGTGCTACAATAAGCTGATTGAACAGAAGTAGGCTAGGCAGTTCTAGCCACCCGAGAAGACTGAGGTTTGACAGTGATGTGTCCTGTATGTTGAGCCTATGGCAAATCTGGCAGTGTGGTTGTAACAGTGATAGAGCTGACTAAGTTCAGTTTTGCTCAAATTGGGGAGTATGAGGGAGGCATATAGAAGGGTAGAGAGTAGGTGAGAGCAGGTGATTGCATTCCTAGCTAATGGAGTTAGAAAAGGTTTGCTTCTATATCATGAGCCAAGCTTCTTATTAATGGTTTTTATAGTTTTATTGATATGCAGGTCAAATTTGAGATTATTGTCCACTATTACTCCTAAAAGCTTAGTATGGTCATCAGGAGAGATAGAGGTACCATTGTTGGATGTTATGGAGAAGGAAAATGGGGTGGATCTACTGGTAGGGGTAAAGAGGAGCAGTTTAGTTTTGTTGGGATTTAACAACAGACTGTGATTAGAGAGCCAATTTTCAACTGTGTTAAATGTGTTTTGAGTTAAGGTTTGCAGGTCTAAAGGGGAGGAGGCCATACAGATCAGGGTAGAATCGTCTGCATATTGAATGCAGGTTGCATCAGGGATGGCAGTATGAAGATTGCTGATGAAGATAGAAAAGAGTAGAGGACCTAGAATAGAGTCCTGAGGTACACCAAGGGTGAGAGGTAGCAGGGTGCACAGTTTGCCCTGCCATAGTACAGCCTGTTGTCGGCCATTCAGATAGGACAGGAACTACTGAATAGCATGGTTATCTAGGGAGATGGATTTTAGGGAATGGATGAGTAATTTGTGGTTGAGGCCTTTGACATGTCTAGAAATAGGGCTGAAGATAGCCTTTTGTTGATCCTATTTTGGAATATGGTATTTGTAAAAGAAAGGAGGGAGGAGGTGGTGCTGTGATGTGACCTAAAGCCATGCTGAGAATTGGCAAGCAGACTATTCTGACTGAGATAGTCCATAAGCTGCTTATGAACGCACGCCTCCATTAATTTGGCTAGTGGTGAGAGAATGGCAATGGGTCTGTAGTTGGACAGTTCTGCTGAACTTCCACCTTTGTGGAGTGGGATAACATGGGATATTTTCCAGATTGAGGGGATAGTTCCATCAGTTAGTGTTCTATTGATTAGGATAGAGATGGGGAATGCTATGGCGTTGGCAGCTTTTTGTAGGTACTCTGCAGGAAGGAGGTCAGAAGAAAGGGTGGCTGGTTTTAATTTTGTGATAAGGGATTGTATAAAAGTGGTAGAGACAGGTTGGAAGTTAAAGGGGTTGAGAAGTGGGTGTATGAGTAGTAGAGTTAGAGTGTGTTGGAGTAAGTTGGTTAGCTAAGGACTGAATATTTTCAGTGAAAAAGTTATTAAAGGCAGTGGCAACAGTTTCTGGGGATTTATGGGTGTAGTTTGATGGAGCTGGGGTTGTAGATTGACCTGGATGAAGAAGTTGGTTAATACCTGCCCAATTTGGGGATTGTTTTGGTCTTTAAATTGGAAGTTCTGGTAGTAGTTTTTTTTTTTTTTTGTCTAGCAAAATGAGTGTTTTTGTATCATTTCTAAGTTGAAGATATGTCACTTGGTCAAGAATGGTTTTAGTTGTTCGCCATTTGGTCCAGGCTATATTTCTAAGTTAAATTTTTCTCTTAGTTTCCTTTGTGAGCCATGGAGCAGTATTAGCTTTAGTCTTTATAGTACGTGCAGGAGCATGGGAGTCAAGGATGCTCAGGAATTTATTGTTAAAAAAAGTTATGGCTTCATCTAAAGGTAGATTTTTTAGGATTGACCAGTTGACCGATTTAAGTTAATTTAGGAAGTTAGTAGGATTGAAGTTCTTATTATTTCTGATTGTTTTGCATATAGTCTTGTAGTGGGTGTCTGCCTTATGCTTAATAATATAAGTTAGTGAATGATCACTTAGGTCATCGGGGAGAGTCCCAGCTGTATACAAGCTTGGGTGGCTATTGATAAGTACCCAATCTAAGATATTTTCCCCTGTTGGTGGATTTACTAATCCTAGTGGGAGAGGTTATTATTTGTGTGAACCCAAACAGATTTCTGTGGGTGACAGAGGATTCAGCTGAGTAGGTGCATCAGTGTTAAAGTCACCAAGAACAATGGTTTCTTGGGGGTTGGTAGTGGATAACCATTGGAGGATATCTTCCAGAGTGCTTATTTTATTGCCTGGGGGAATGTAGACACAGAAAATATTTATACTCTTGTTATTGTTAACTTGCAGTTTGGTAATGAGGATTTCTGCATTATTAAATAGGGGCAATTGAACTAGATCTCTATTAACACGTAATGTATTTTTGTAAAGAACTGCCACCCCCCCCTTCTTAGCTGCTCGGTCTAATCGGTGTATGTTGTAGCCTGGGGGGTAATATGGTAATACCTCATTATCGGTAGTAGTACGTTTAAGCCAGGTTTCTGTACGACACATTATGTCTGGGGAATGAACTGCTAAGAGGGCATGCAGGTTGGGGATTTTATTATTTATACTTCGAATATTCAAGTGAAATGTCAGGAGAGCATTTGCAGGACTGTTAAGGGGTAGTTTATTGATGGGAATTGATAGTTTAGGCGCTATTGTCACCAGGTGGAGATGGGCCAGGGTTGGAATGGATGCCCCCATTTGTGTTATTATTTATACTTCGAATGTTCAAGTGAAATGTCAGGAGAGCGTTTGCAGGACTATTAAGGGTTAGTTCATTGAAGGGGTTGCTGGTGTAGGGGCTAATGTCACCAGATGGAGATGGGCCAGGGTTGGGATGGATGTCTCCATCTGTAACGAGGTGATATTGAAATCTGATTATGAGCTTTAGAAACTTATGAATAAGTCTTGGGTAGTGCTTGTCCCTTGGATTAGATTTTAAGGTTTATATGGGGTGATGAGATAAAGGGGATGAGGGTTTGGATGTGTGGGGGATAGTTAGGTAAGCTAACTTGTAAGAGAAGTCTGGGGTGGTTGTTTGACATTTTGGGTAGTGAAATCCGTGGTGGTACTGGTTTTCATAGGCAGTGAGGAGATAAAGGATGAGCATCAGGGAGAGTAGAGAATATACTAGTGTTTTTGTTGGTGCTGGCATTCAAAGATGAATTACACCAGGACATCTTCTGCCTTTAAGTGGACACAAGGACATGTCATGTAACCTAGGTTATTTGTGATGTAACTTTATTTCTCATGCCAGCAGTCAGGCTATAAAACTGTAACCATAATGTTTGATATGGCATACCACTATTGAAAAATAAAGTATTTGTGGTGCAACGATATACAGTGCATGCATATTTATTATGAGGTCATTTGCATGGACCACAAAGAATGAATTAGTAGAGCATCAATCCCAACCTAGCAGTATTCAGGTATGTTCTATGGGAGTTGTCCTGTTAGAAGTGTAGCAAATGATGCATCAGAGAAGATCTATGTGGCTTCTCATTCAAGTACCAGTTGTGTACTGTCCCCCATTTAGAATTTAGATTTTCATAATATTGCTGGTGATAATAGCATTGATAGTTCTGTACCTCTCAAGTTTCTCCAGATTGCACCTAAGATCATACATGATTTATTTCTCAAATGTCTGTGTCAAAAAAAAAAAAATTAATAATAATGACCAAAGTCACATATTTCAAATTTACTTCATACAAACACACAGTAGCCAAAGTATTCCAACCTAATTCAAATATGGACATTAGTCCTGCGAATCCAGATTAAAGACAGTTTAAAATGACCAGATA
Organism: Protopterus annectens; assembly: GCF_019279795.1. Taxonomy (NCBI): domain Eukaryota; kingdom Metazoa; phylum Chordata; order Ceratodontiformes; family Protopteridae; genus Protopterus; species Protopterus annectens. The sequence goes on from NC_056744.1 coordinate 1,473,171,595, forward strand.
ATGAGTGCATAAGGTACTTTCATCCACAGAGAGCCCCACACCTCCACCTGTAGTTACAGCCACTTTATTGACTGTGTAAACCCCTTATTGTCATGAAAAAATAAACTCCATCTACTCTGTTGGTAGCTTTGGATGAACTACATGAAACTGTATAAAGATCACTAGCACCATACCATAAGATCAAGATGGTTTACTATGGTTTGTGCGAATGGCAGTCTGTCGGCAGCACTGCTGCTGAAAATCAGAATGTCGTGCACAAAACATAAATGGATGGGATAGTCGAACACACGTATGCGAATGTTACATCAGCTCCTATACGGCTATCAGGTAATGGTTTCAGCCAGAATGTTGACTCAAATGTGTCGATCATTTGGGTTGACATTGTGGCTGGTCGGAATGTTTGTGTTCGGGTTTACTTTTCGTTGTTTCGAACGGCAAATGTTTTGCCGTTCAAACAAACAATAGTAAACTGATCAAGATATGTGTTGCACAGTTTAAATAGAAGGGTATTTATGAGAGCATCAGAAATATTAAACCACCTGATAACATATGCTAAGTCAATGTTGCACAATTCTCTGCAAAAGTAAAAGTCTTCTGAATAATTCCACATTAAAGAGAACTATAACTAATACAAGAAGGTACTGCAACAATATATTACTTAAATGCAACATGTTTAAAATATATTACACAATCCAGGCCTATTAATGATGAATTAGTTAATTTAGTGCAATTAATAACACCATCCCTTCTAACAATAAATCATACATGAAACAAGGGTGCATGTGAACAGAAAATCAAGGAAAAGTTTTGCTTAAAACTAATTTTGCAAAAATATCCGGTCTTACTGGGTCATCCCCCATACACACACCTCTGCAAGTGTGGACACTATCCCTTCTAACAATAAATCATACCTGAAACAAGGGGCACATTAACAGAAAATCAAGGAAAAGTTTTGCTTAAAACTAATGTAGGTGCTCTAATTGAAAATTGCCCCTCTATACTTAACTGTAAGGGTGCATATTTCCAGGGTTGACACTTGCAAGACTACTCTCCACCCCACCCCTTCTCTCAGTTCTAAAAAGGGAAAAGACTTTAAAAAGATAATAAATACCATAAAGTAAATGTTTCTTAACTATATTTCAGTTCAGATATCTAAACCTTAACGTGATATAGCCAGGGTGAGATTTTGTGACATTAGTTCAAAAAGGACTAATTAAGAGCAAAAAAAACCAACAATAATAGGAGCTCTCTGATTTATTTTACTTGACTTGCATCTAGGCTTAAAATAAATCAGTCTGTAGTGCTGAATGAATAAAATATTGCAGACTTAGAACTTTGAAAAACAAATGTACCTTTGCTAAAGTTGCTGATTGTTTTTTGGACTATTCCAATAGTACATCAAGCATCTTAGGTGTAAACTGTACTGGTTAACCCCCCCCCCCCCCCAACTAACGGGAATTAGTGTTTCCAAGCTTTTAAAAGTCCTGGGCACCATATTTGATTTTCCACTGCAGCTATTTGTCTCCCTGGAGTATGTCCCTGTACAAGTAAGCTTATATATTTAGTGTCTCCTCTCTCTATGTATTTATTTCAACTATTGTTTTGGTATTTAGCAGTATTTCAGTGTCCTGTGTAGTGTTAAAGTACTGAGATCCATGAACAGTCAAATTGTATTTAGTTTTATTTGTTAATGTTAGCATTTGAGTTCTCATAGCCAGGACCAACTTAACAGCATTACTGCCCCCAGGCAAAGCAGTGCAATGGGGCGCCTATCTACACAACCACTCACAGGATTAAAAATGAAAATGGCTGATAAAAATCAAAAATATATTTATTGATACTTCCAACAAAATCAATGTTTAAACATTAAAAAAACATGCTGTTCAGCAAATATTAGTCAACATAAACTTTTGAACAGTATAACATGAGCCTTGAGAAACACAAACATTTCAGCAAATTAATGATACTGTGACTAGTAAACCATACAGACGCAGATGGCATGGTTTGAAATTATTATGAAATATTATTAAAGTGCTTAACATAAATGTTTGCGAAAGTTTTTGCACAAAATTGCTTTATAATTGATTTTAAGTCAGTGCCCTTGAGGATGTCATTTCCATACACATAAGTGAAAGCCAATTGAAACGCTGCTGCCCCATTGTGCTGCAAAACTGATTTTTTTATAAGTTTCAGTCTTGAAAATGAACGTTCTCCTGCACGGTTTTTATCTCCTTACCCTAACCCATGCCCTAACCTTAAGGTTCGTGACTATCACACCATAGTGGAGGACATTGCTTTGTCCTTCACTGCACTGCAGTCATCACGGACCTTAGGGTTAGGGCACTGGTCATGGTAACGGGCTATCCCCTTACTATGACCCGTGCCCTAACCCTAAGGTCCATGAGTACTACACGGAAGTTCAGTACTATATCTGTTGGTTATACTCAACTTCGCATAAGTGCACTTTCGCTGCAGTGAGCATTCCATGCACTATTTCGAATTAGTGAAAATTTGATCTAGTGTATGGAACCCATGTATATATATATATATATATATATATATATATATATATATATATATATACACACATACACACACACACACACACACACACACACACACACACACACACACACACACACACACACACACACACACACACACGTGTGTGAGATGTTAAAGGAGTGGCAAAGGTATTTCATTTCACAGCTCATGTACAGCAGAGAGTCGATTATCTGAACTAATTTCAACCTAGGATAGTTTGGATAACCAAACTGTTTAGATAATCAAACATATAATTGAACCAGATAAAAACAGTATTAGTAATCCATCTACATACTGTGGGAGTAAAATCCACAGCCTTCTTCATCAAGAGCAAGTATACTACCTGTTATGCTACTAACAGTACTTTTAAATACTTTAGCAGAATAGTGATACCATTTGATAAACAGCAGTTGCACTTTGCAAACAGACTTGGCATAAGCAGCAGTAAACTTCTGTTCTCCTGAAGCACTCAGCGACTAATAAAATGCACTTGGCATTCAAACATATCTCTCAACTTTGTAGCGCAAGAAATCTGGAAAAAGCCAAAATTTATGAGACGGGGAGACAAAGGCCCAAAACTGGGGACATATATTAAATATTGCTTGTATAATCTTAGAAAGTTGTTAGAATAAAAGGTTTTGTGTTACCATGCATTTCCTGAAAGATAGGAGAACTGAAACTCTAATGGCTGTCATTACTGTATTTAGTGAATTCAGTCCTCACTGATTTGCCAGAAAACCTCAAATTTTAAGATGAACAGACCAAAAGAATGAGCCAAAAATTCCAGACATTCTGTGAAAATCTGGACAGTTGAGAGGTATGCACTCAACTCCTTGAAACACGTGGTAGTAGGGGCAGAGAATTCAGGCTGTTGTACCTAAGGTACAGGATTTGAGCCTGAGCAAAGTAACACTAACCACCAGTTATCCCTAATTGGGTTATTTCGCACACACACGCAATCCAGACGACATCTACTTGTTGAAGTGGAACTATGGAAATGGCAATCCAGTACTGAATTGGAAGGGAACACCATTTGCTTAAAGAGACAGTGTACCCTTAATATTAGAATTTCAAATTGCCAGTTTCCTTTCTGCCCCCTACTTGAGTTGCCATAAAGTTTCTCTCCTTTCTACTTTATTTTTCAAGTTATCCCCTCTTAAATCTTTTTCAATAATTTCTAAAATAGAAAATGTGAACTTTTTATGAGAAATACAAACAACAGAATGCCTGTATAAGGCATTATTGTCATTCTTAGTTTTAATAGCGTAATCATGTTCTTTAATACGCTTACTCAAATTTCTGGTGGTTAGTCCTGTATAATAGGCCGGACATCCCAAACACAATGCAATGTGCACTACATTGGAAGTGTTACAATTAAATCTCTCCGGAGCAGAAATAGTGTGTTTTAAAGTATTTAATATAAGGTCCTTCATGAATATATCTGCATGTGTTACATCCATGACATTTATACATTCCTTTAGGCCTGTCAGTTGCTATAAGGTTCACATTAGTATCATCTTTTTCTAAAATTCCTTTAATATTGTTACCTTTTTTGTACACAAAACTATGAGCTTTTCCCAATACCTCTTGTAAGTCACTGTTGCCTAAAGTAACCTTCTAATTGTCACTAAAACAGAAATGACTTTAAAACACACTATTTCTGTTCCGGGGAGATTTAATTAATAACTCAGCTTTACTATAATCTCATACCAAAACACTCCCCACATCTCCCTAAATTACAACAAATACACAGTCAAAATGATTAGAACCATATTAGACATTGTATCTAAACTTATTCTCGGCGGTGATATTCACCGTAACCCAGGCCCTAACAATAGTCTAGACAGCACACCCTTCCAACCCTGCAACCAAACCTACCACATACCAGATTTCCCTTTGACATCATAAGACCTCTTAATATTAAGTATTAACATCAGAAGTATTACAGACAAAATCCATGAACTACATGCAGCTCTTTCCATATAGTCCCAAGATATTGCTCTAATCACAGAAACTTGGCTAAAACGTGATATATCCAGCAACTAAATTCTACACCTAGGATATGATATACTAAGGCAAGACTGAATGGCCAAAAGGGGTGGAGGAATAGCTAGTCTATTTAGAAAACAACCTCATTGTCGAAGCCATAGAACTTAATACTTCAAATTTTGATAACACAGAAATAATTTTTGCACAACTAATACTTAGTGCTAAAAAGTATATAAATATTTTAGGATCCAATATCCCTCCAGGTCAGAACATCTACACACTAGAAAATATTTTGGATTTGTCCTTTAAAGCACTGCCGCAAGAGACAATGTCGGGTGAATTCAACATTGACTGGGTCACTAATAATTCTGATAATCCAACCAACCACATTAACCTCCATGGCCTCACCCAAACTATTCACGTCCCTGCCAGGATAGATAAATCATCTAATAGACAGTCCACCTTAGACTGGATATTAACAAATAGACCTGACCTTTCATTTCATTCTGGCTCTCTCCCAGATTCCATTATTGATCCTCTCCCTAGCTACTTAATTAGATATAGAATAAACCCTTCTAAGCTTACCACTTACCATCCTATCTGAAATAAGACTAACTTAAACCACCAAGAATTCATAGGCACTCTAAAACTTTGCAATTGGGTTAAACTTAAGCATCTCCTCCTAGAAGATGCTGTGAAATACTTTAATCCCCCCCCCCCAGGACTATTAGGATAAAATCCAAATTTGCACCATGGCTAACTGAAGAAACTATAGAGTGCTCCTAAAAAACAGGGAACGCTTGGAGTGAATGGCATATTACTAAATCTCAAACAGATAAACAGGCATATCAGGAACTCAAAAATTGTAATCAAATAGGACAAAACAAATTATTACTTTACTGTCAAAAACAAACACCATAACAACCCAAAAAATTCTGAAGAGCAGTTAATAGCTTCCTCCTACTAGGTAATGCTAGCATACCCACCCCATCTTCCACTAACAACCTAGACAGTATAACTACTCAGTTCAACAAATACTCCACTGAAACAATTCTAACTCTCTTCAACAAGTACTTCTCCACTACCAGTCCTATTAATCCTACTTCTGACAAAAATAAGAACTTCTTCTTACAACCTGTATCTACCAACACAATAAAGACCCTACTAAAAAGACTGAAACCCACTACCCTAGCTGTGAATAAACTATCTGCAGAATATCTTAGAACTGCAGCTGATGCCATCTCCATCCCTGTAACTATCCTCATTAACCGTTCCATTACTGAACAACTAGTTCCATCAATTTAGAAAATTTCATATATGATCCCTTTACACAAAGGAGGCAAGTCAACAGAATTATCCAGTTATCCGCTAATTGCTGTACTGGCATCCATATCCAAGATACTGGAAAGATGCATACACACAAATTATGGACTTCCTACTTACTAACAAATTAACTATCTAATACCCAATATGAGTTCAGACACCACATCTGCCCTTATGACCTTCGCTGGCATAGTCAACCATCACAGAAATAATGGCAAATTTGTCTCTGATGTTTTTTATTTTTTTTCACTTCTCTAAAGCGTTTGATATGGTCTCTCACAGCAAGCTCTTAAATGTACTTTCTGAACTCAGCTTAAGCCAGTCTAATCTGTCCTAGTTCAAAGACTATCTAGCAGGCTGTGAGCAAGTATTTCAATAGTAACAAACCCTTTCTTCACCTTAGGAGTTCTTCAAGGTTCTATCCTTGGCCCCCTCCTACTTATTGTCTTTACTAACCATCTCCATACCTCAACCATTCATGTGTCTCTTGTACAGTACACCAGTGATTCTACACTGATATGTGCAGCTTCTTCTATACACCATCTACAGTCAATAACTCAACAGTCTTTCACTGCAACTAATTCTCAACTTATTTTGAACCCCAAGAAAACCAAACGTGTGCTTTCTACCTCACTAGAAACAGTACACTTCCCCCTCTCCTTCAGCATTTCATCACTAAATAGCACCATCATCTCTCCAGTACAAAACACAAAACTTTAAGGTGTAGAAATCGACAGTAATTTGAAATTTGAGATCCATATTACCCAAAACATTAAGAAAGTCCACAAAAATAGGTACACTTTATAGAAATAAAAAAATATTTCACTAATAACACAAAAAACACTATAGCTAGAGCACATCTCAACTCTTCTCTATGCTTTGGTAATTCTTAACAAACCTGAGGAAATCAGATTTAGACAAATTAGAATCCTGCTATAACAAAATTACAAAATTTACAACAGATGCCAGCTCTAAGAAACATCATTCCACTGCCCTCACACAGTTGAATTGGCTAGATCTCCCTCAAATAATAACTTATTACCAGCTGTGCTTGGCACGTAAGATCCTGCACCAGCCTGAAAAAACACCAGCACTTCAAAACTTATTAACTCCTTACTCTAATAAGCATACTGGAGTAGCAAATCGCTGTTAAATTTTACCAAAGCTAACAATAAATCAGGCAACTCCCTTTTCTTGAACTATACAGCTAAAATCTGGAATAGCTTACCATCAGCAATAATATCTATTAGCAGTTTATCTGACATCACAATAACTCTTTTAACTGTCACTTAACCAATACAAGACTATGGTCCTGTACAACTCCTGGATAAGAAAAGAATTCCAATGCAATGTACTATTTACTTTAAACACTCTTTCTGTAGGTAATGCTAGTTCTTCACATAAACCAGATCACATCTCATCTTTCAACATACTTCTAACCATTCTTATTACAAACTAAAGTGTGTATTCAAGGACTATAGTAAAACTATTCTCCTTAAGTTGCAATTATGTTTCAATATTTATACTGTATATCCTCCTACTACAGGCTATCAGTCAATGTGATATATTTATGAAAATTGCTCACCCACTGATTATTAAAGAATAATTCTCTTTTCTTGTACTAGACTATGCAACAATGCCATTAAGAACAGTTACATGAATGTATTTTTATTCAATGTTAAATATTTAACACAAATGTCAAGTCATGTATATGTAAATCTTGTATTTGTAATTAATAATTATTGTTATATGTTAAATGTGACGCTTTTCTCCCTGGGACTTTGCTGAAAAAGGATTTTTGTCCAGTCAGATTTTCCTGCTAATCAGATGTGACATAAAAAAATAAAGTAAAACAATTGAAGGCAATATAAATGTTGCTGTAGCTTTTGTTCAACCCACAAGCATAGCCAGCTTTAGGCACCAGCGAACCATGTGGTTTCTGGGGGCCCCCTGTTCCTGGGAGGCCCCAAACTACAGCAAGTTATTTTATCTTGATATTTTGTAACATGTCTGTAAAACCAACAAAATCTAGTACAGCAATCTTGAATACTTAATAAACCAGGTGGGTAATAACTCATTTATATCTCCTTTACAATTCAAATATATCTCTAGTTATAGTAACAGTGTTTTATCAAGTAACAGGCTTCACAATTCCATTAAATATTATTCAACTGACACAGTGCCCCTGGCTTAGTTAAATCTTGCTGGTGGACATTCTCTCTACTAAAACTAACAAGATAAATAGATTTAGGTACCTGCAATATCTGTGGCTGCCGGGGGGGCCCCCTTAATCATCTTTAACTGTGTTGTGGCCTCATAAAAGCTGCTGCTGGTTGGCGATAAATGAGGAGGACAAATATATTAATTTTCTGATTGCCCTCTTTAATATGAACAGGGCTGTGAGATGACCCTCTTAGGATACAGTTGATAATGGCCTCTGCTCTCAACTGTACCCATTTTAAAACCAGCGCTGCTCAGATGTCTCTGTATACAGAAAGCTGCTGTAGGTTATGTGGGAAGTTCTGAGGATTGTGCAGTTATTACTTCTTTACTTTTCATCAAAGTCAAACCTTAGAGGGGTGTAGAGGAGGTCATTGTAGCTTCTATTTGGGCTAAGGTCAGTGTGGTCATTGTTTCTTTCCCTTTTCTCACAGCCCTCAGAGGTGTAGAACAAAGGTTTCTATAGCTTGTGTAAAGCCAGTGTGCTGTCTAGGGGCAACAAAGTAGAATACCGTAACCATTACTTTTTTTTTTCACTTTCCTCACAGTCAAAAGATGGTTAGGGATGACGAGTTACGTGGCATGTTATGTAAGTCAACAGACACTTGAAATACATGAATGTGGCAATTTGAATTTCTGCTTTCATTCCACTCTAATGCCAAAGGGATGCATAGGCAATAACTGCCTTTTTTGAGGGGTTAGGGGGGCAAGCAGTATTCCCAGATAAGACCTACCTGTGTATCCTCACAACAACTGGCTTATTAGTTTATTGTGAACTACTATTTTAACAGCTTTTAATATTAAGCTTTGGGTACAACATATGTCTTCCTTGAAAGTAAAACAAAACAAAAAAAAAAGACTGAAATTATTTTCTTAATCATGATTTATGTTTAGGCCATTACTGGATTAAAAGGTTGGGAACTGGCAAAATGATCTAAAATGTATCCCAGAGCATCTATAACCTATGGATTCTTGGGCCCTGGGTTATTTGAGTTATTTCCTAAATGTTTATTACCGTGCTGTCTTGGTCAGGGAAGGTGTGTTGAAAGAATACAATGCAAACGGAAGCTGAACCACAGCAATGAATTTCTTTCCTTAATCATAACTTCTGTTTAAGTCATCATTGGATGAAAAGGTTGTATAAAAAGAAAAAAAAAGTTTAAAATACACGTCAGAGCACATAGAAAGGTACTGCTTCTTGGAAAATCGGAAAAGTAAGGCAAAATGTGAGAAAAGGAAGGGGAGGTTGAAACTGTAGACCTAGGGTGCCATTTCATCTAAGTCCATTCCTGCACTTAGAGTTGTAATGTTTCACTGTTGCAAATAAATGCCAGTAACTGTAAATGTCCCCCCGTGAGATAGGCTAATATAGTATGGCACATAGACCTAATGTAATGTAACAGCATTGTGGCTACAGGTCAGTCTGTACGTACCACTCCTAAAGGTTTGCAACATGAACTAAAAGGTTGCTTAGGAGTAGTAACGACAGGGTGATACTTAGACTGGAAGTACCTGGAGAGCCCCCAACTTGACATTTGCTTGGGACCCCCAAAATGCTAACACCGGCCCTGCCCACAAGTAATACAAAAATCAGAAGTAGTACTGCATACAATATTGCGGGGGGGGGGAGGGTTGCTTGCTTTTTGAACTCTGTATGTCTTCTCTGATATCAAGAGTAGCTTGCTCATCTGACAACACTCAGTACAGGTCTTACTTACTTGAATGGCTAGTAATGCTGTTTATTACAGCGTACACCTCCAGAGTCAACAGAGACAGGTCATGGATAAATGAGCTCCTATGCATGGTTATGAATCAGGGTCCTGCCACCCATACTAAAATCCCATTACTTGGTTGTCTCTCTCCATTTGCCATAAACACTGTTCAAATCTGTCAGTGTATATACTATTTCCTACTTTACTTTTACAATTATCATGGACATTTGAATTTCATTTAAAACTTTTATTTCAGATTTTACTGAAAAAATACTTACAGCCATTTTCTAAACAAATGAATCTCAAGATCGAAAACAGACTTAGCATGAGAAATAGGAAACTTCAGTTTCCCTGAAACTCACATTTAGTGAAAATACATCAGGCAACCTTTAAGCTACAAGAGACGTGCTAGGATTTATACTAATTATATGTAGGATGCAGGAATTCAAAAGACAAATGTGTAACGCATTTGGTAACAGCCTGAAACATCCCACTGGACTCAAGAGTCCATTTTCAGGAGCAGGCAGGAGTAAATTTTGGTAACATAAACGGGCAGAGTCATGTAAAAGACAAAGGAAGGCTGACAGAATTTGCACAGGAAGTATCTTTTTATCAGCTCACAGACCCACTCATCTAAATGCTAGATAGACTGTTATAGTACAAACACACTGCAATTCACAGCTGTTTGCCCACAAAAAACAAGTTAAATTAAAAATGCATTCGTAGTTAAAATAGTAATATTGTTATTAATATTAAAGACTGATTTATTAAAAAATAAAAAAGTAGTACTTAAAGGAGGCCTGACAGTTGGTGTGGAGCATTAAAGACTTCTACACATAAGGTACATATTTTGAGTCTGTGTGACTCTTAAGTGAGTGACTTAACTAGACGGCCGCTCTGGGACATTACACACACACACACACACACACACACACACACACACACACACACACACAAAACCACACCTTGCAGCTACTACCTGGGATTGGTGTTTTAGTGTTGCATTCTGGTCCTTCATCAGAGCAATCACATTTGCATACCTGAATTTCATACACTTCAATCCATCTCACTGTAAGTTCTGCATGTTCTGGTTCCCCTCAGTTATGCAATGCTGCCCGGTCAAGGCCTTTAATCAAATCTATGGTTTGCTTAATTTGCAGTTGCATCTTCTGTTCACTTCATGACTTCAAATCAGGTGTGCAGCAAGTTCCCAGATGGCTTCATTCTTATGAGCCACTGAGAGACACCTGACAAGTTAGATATGTGACAAGGTGCAAGAATATTGCTGGGTCTTTAAAGTAAAATTGCTTATATGTTTTAGCAGTTGTAACCAACAGACTTACTGAATGGCTGTGGTTATTGTTGAGCCCCACAACTAGCACCTGGCCCTAGGCAGCTGCCAAGATCACCTTGTGCTGGATCTGGCCCTGTTTCCAACATGGAAAGGTAAAGCAGGTAGGTATGGTGAAAAGATGAAAAAGTCACTACAAAAAATACAACAAGAAATATAAGAGTTTTTCAGCGAGATAATGTATCTTGCACTAATGAAGCTCTAATAAATGATTAAGCCTGTTATAGGCCTGTTATTCTCAGATATATGGAACAAAGCAAGAACAATGAAGATGTGACATGGACAGGGGAGGATAAATGTTAGAATTATTTTTTTTTATTATCACAGAATAAGTTGCAGATATTTGAAACAGCCTTTCAGAAAAGGCAGTACTGTCAGTAACTGTCATGAAATTCAAGAATGTACAAGACAGCCTTAAGACAAGTCTTATAGAGGATAACTAAAAATCAGCAGTGAGTAAGTAGGCTATATAGTGTAGAAGTACAACCTTTAGAAAAGGGTAGAAGCAAATTACATAGAAAAAATGAGAATTGTAGGAACAGTATATGCAGAATAATGTTTTGCAGGAGGAATGAGAGGTTTAAGGGAAGTTAGGAACTGAATGTGCTTTGTAATGTTCGATGGACAATGACTATAGAGAAAATTATATGTGCTGTATAATGTTTGCAACTGAAAATATGTCAGTATGGTTTGTTTTCATTTATGTAAATGTAAGATTGCCTATGTTATGAGTGATAACTCAAAAAAAGATGTTTAAAAAAAGATGGGAGAGAAGGCAAGTAAAGTACTCCAAGTACTCGGAATTTCCTGTGAAACTTAATGTTTTAATGCTAAGGCATATAAAATTACACCACAGCTGTTAGCATGTACAAAATCTCATTTATAATGAATTAACAGGTTAATGTAAAACCCACGCTGTAATACAACTAGGGAGTTTATATTTATAATCTGACAGGAGTGTACAACAGGTAATTCTTAGGATTCGTGGCATACTTAATGGCTTAAGGTGAAATGTTCACTTTAATGACTTGCATACCATTTGTATGATTAACTATTAGATATTTGTGATGTTATGTAATGCTTGGCTTGGCACATCCTAAATGTCATGCTGTTTGTTCCTAAAGGAGGGAAGATATCAAATGCCAGAATAATGTTGTTACAAAATGAATACCACTAACATATGAAATTCCTTTCACCTGGCATTTTTCCAGCATGCCATTCTGCTATAATAAAATTTGCTAGGCAGTGGAGGTACATTTTTTAAACATTTTGCAAGTAGTGAACATCTCTGTGTCTGTGACCAGTCTTTGGTAAAAAAATAAAAAAAATTCTTAATATTTCCTAGTAGATCAAATTACTTAATATTTTACACATAAATTACTGTATCACGTACGAGTCCTCCCCTGGCACTGATAAATGTAGTACATTAGCACAGAATCATATAACTATGCTTTTCAAAGTATGCTGTAACCCTACCACTTGCAACTTATAACAGATGTTCACAAAAGAGCCTACCACCAGGCAATGTAAAGAAATTAACACTGCATTAACCCAGTCCAGAAAACAATGGGGTATGCTGCAAATTAAACATTTTTTAGAGATCAGGAACATAGAGTTAGGCCTCTGTACCTACCTTAGAATGTAACAAAAAAAACAGGCTTTCAAATTAATCTGAGATGTTTGAATATCAATTCCTAGTGAATGTTTAGACACATATTTGTCTCAGGGCAAATCCCAACACCTCCCTCACCATGCAGGGGACTATGTATTTTACACCCTACTAATTATATAAATAAAGCTGAAATTGCTGCACTTAGGTTTTATGGGGAAAATGTCCCATCATTGCAGTTACCCCTACCAATGAGTTCAACCCTTGGTGAATTACCAAAAGCCATGGTTCAAATACCCACTTCAAGGTTGCATTACAATATATAAGATCAAATAGGAAACAAATGTTATGTGAAGTTTAAATATAAAATTGTCTGTTTTACGTCACATAAAAACTCCCATGTTACCATCTCACAGCGTGTATCATTTAAGAATAATTCTGATGACACTACATGGTTATCTCTACCCAGCAGGTTTGATGAAGCATAGAAGCTGAAGGCAGGAATTACAAAAATCCCTGTTCTGAATTTTGCACAAACTTCCTGAAGTTATAGTGACTTGAGTGTACAAATAATTAAGTAGGGCAGTTAGCTGGCAAAAGCCACTGTCTAGGGATGCAGTAAACCTCTGGTAGAAAATACATATTCAGCATTTTTTTTGGAGATGCTAGGTTTGGAATTATGATACTTGCAATTTAGACCTTCAGATTTTAGTACCAAATCTGCAAGCTTTTAGTCCCAGTTTATCATCCAGCCCTGTTTTTCAGATCAGTAGTCTGCAGCACAAGTGGCACTGAGCAACTCATAATGAAATGATATGAAAGTAAAACTGACACTGCAGGCATGCTGCAGTACACTCAGGTGATGATATATACACAATAAACAATCGTTGTGAAGTCTCAGGGCCCATGTTGGGTCTATTCCACAAAAGGATACAACTCTAACTATGACCAGGATGACCCAGATGACTCAGGTTCACTCAGACGGCTTGGACAATGAAGGGAGATGATGAGATGAGGATGGGAGGTAGTAGTCAATGCAGTCCTACCCATCTGGTGGAGGGGAGGAACTCAGTGAACTGCAGAGGCAGGAGACCCAGCAAAACAGGCATCAGTTTGAGACACCTGCACCCGTAGCCACTTTTTGGTGAGTTCATGGAAGAATGTAGATACATTGACAGCAGCATTGTGGAAGCTCATGGATCTGAAGCTGCTGTGGGGACTCGCACATAGGTCAAGGGCAAATTCAGTCCCATCTGTAGCTGCCAGGCACCGTCCTGCAGATGGCTGTTCCACAGTACTCAGTCACATATAATGGGGTACCTCTAGGCAAATTTCTTGTAGAAACAAGGTATCCCCCCTGATGGGTGATGTGGATACACATAGCTGCTGTAGGAAAAGCAGTATGCAACAGGTCACAAAGGATTGGTCAACAAGCACGGGAGGAAAATCACTACGAAAAACTTATCAGAACAGTGATAAAAAAGTTGAAGAATTAAGCCCAGTGACCTCCTTTTTCTGAAACAAGCCTGTGTGAAATTATCTGAACTATGAACAGCAGCAAATAAAACACCAAATGAAGTATAAACACCTCAAGTAAAAACCTCATTGTCCACCAATCAGGAGGTTCAAAAAGATGAAACAAGGCAAAACTCAAACATGTGCTCCTTACAATTAAAAGCCCTGTATATCAGAAGGCCTACAGTCTCTGTTTATTTCTTTATCTGAAGTTAGATAGCCAAGAAACCAAAAGGCTGTGGTGTAATGATTATCAAAATACAACTAAAATGGAAGATGCCCAAACATTTTAACTAGTAACAGAACTCACATATTTGTTACATATACATTTGCCAGAATATTTGGAGGTAGGTAAATGAGTCTATCAGTGGAGTTAATTAGATTTTCATGGTAAAAATAACAAAGACAGAGAAAACTATAAATACAGACTAGATGGAAAATGATGCTAGTAAGTAAGAGTAAACATGAACAGAAAGCCATGTGCTCTGTGATATATATATATATATATATATATATATATATATATATATATATATATATATATATATATATATATATATATATATATATATATATATATATATATATATATATATATATGTATATATATATATATATATATATATATATATATATATATATATATATATATATATATATATATATATATATATATAGGAGTGGATTCAAGACCAGAAAATGTATAAGAGAAAAGAAAAGCAGGAAAAGATGGTGAGGAAAAAGGACAATGCTAGAGGGTTGGGAGGGTGGCCTAATGGTTAAGGTGTTTGCCTTACAAACAGAAGGTACAGGGTTTGATTCTCACAAGAGATAATTGGCTAAGCTTAAAATAGCTCACAAGGGCAGTTAGCTTAGTATGAATCTATGAAATGTGCTAGAGAGTAATAACCCCTTCTGATTTTCATGAAATTGGAGTATTAGATTGAGTGCAGTAAACAAGATAAACTGACATGATTTTCAAGAAAAAATGCATGGATTTTCATCTACCTTAAGATGCTAAGGAATGCATTATATGGTTAAATGAGAAACAAAAGCTTTTACTATCTGTTTTATTGATTGTTTTGGTTAATTGTTTTGTCCAGATGAGGAGAGTCCATTTTCTATGGGTATGCAGGAAGAAAAGCACAGTGCTATAAAACATAAATAACTAAATGTAATAGTACATGACTAATATATATTAGGACAGGGCAGAAAAAAATACCAAACACATTTGAGAAATGAGCAGAAGGCTGACAGAGTGAAACTCTATATGAAATACAAAAAGTGCCATAAACTCAACTGAATTTACTAATTAAAGGTGTGTGCTGGACAAAATCTCCTTATGAGATGGTGGGTCTTTGCTGTCTGCAAAAGCAAATTTTCATTTCTGACTTAACCTCATATTCTCAGTTTTTGAACACACATAGATTTCAGTAACCTAGTATTAATTATTATGACATGTATGCACAGAATACAGATACAACAGTACATAATATTGCAGTAGCAAACTGATATTCACAAGTAATTATTGAAAACAGTAATATTCATATTCTTTTTTGAATATAGTTCAGCTATATTTATGTATGTATGTTTCATTGAACAGGTTAGTCTCACTATACCTGGGGCCTAGTATTAGGAAAGGCCTGATGTGATCTTCGTACTGACTAGTGAAATTTGGCTAAGACACCATGGCAATTCTCCTAATGTTCCTGTTTCCTGTGGGAGAGGCAGGCAGAGGCAGCACAGACGGAAAATGGAGAGTTTGCAGTGTTCACTTATTATGTATGTTAATGGATGAAATCTATTGGGGACTAGAATAGTGCAGATACAACCTGAGAATCTCTCAGACACGCAAGTAAACAATTTCCTGAAAATCAATGAGTAAAAAACAGAAAGAAAAATCTATCAAGGCTAGACTTTCCACTGTGTGATTCCTTAAACCTCTTGTATTACAGGCAACATGGGATATATGCAAATAACTCTTTAAGGGCATAGGGTGTTTCAGCTATATGGCAATTCTGAATGTCCATGACTTTTTCTTTTTAAGTCTGTTTATGGACAAATTCAGGCCAAAAAAAACTCCACTGGCTGTGGACATGCATGTTTCAACCTTCTTATGGCATCATCAGTGCAACATAAATGGAATGTTTGGTTAACCTTTAACAACACAGGATTGTCGTACCCAGGTGATATCCATAACCATTAGGGTGTCTGAAAAATATCCCGTTAACAAACGGAAATAACAAATAAAGAGGTCACACAGAAAAAACAATCAGTAAAAACCAAAAGAAAAATCAATCAAGGCTAGATTTTTCCACTGTGTGATTCCTGAAAATAAGGATGGTGATCTCAGCCTTCCATTTAATACTGCAATAGAAAGGGTATAAACAGAAATGCAGAGTTTAGAATAAGTGACAAGGGCTGCAAGGCATGCCAGAGGATAACCCCAAGCAGCTCGATTCTGATGTAAGCAAATTAGTTGTATGCAATAACCTGATAATGCATCTGTTAAGCAGCAAGTTATGCCAGCTGTTCTGTATGTTGCAGAAGTAAGACAACTGATTTAGAGAAATAGTGGTTTGGAACCAAAAAAAGAACATACTGTGGCTTATCTGTGTGGATGAAGTAATTTTGTATAAGCATTTGCTCTGTTTGGAAGTTACAGGTGGATGTATTGAAACCAACTGGGAATCCTACTATTTTAATACAGTAGACTCCCTCTTATCCGGTCTCGCTGGGACCAAACCTTAGGCTGGATAAATGAATGGCTGGTTAATCAGGAAAAGCATATAAATAATATTTTAGGTTATAAATCAGCTAGAGTAACATAATTTGCACTACTATGCATTTTTATGAAGTCTAAAGCCCAAATGTCTGTCATTATTTAGCTCAGAGGAGGCAGAAGTGTTGTTCTCTGTTGTCTTTTGCTAGGACTACAGCAGAAATTTGATGGCCGGATAGAGAGGAGGCTGGTTAAACAGAGGCTTGATAAAAGGGAGTCTACTGTAACAAGCAACCATTTATCTAGTCAAAGAATCTTTTTTGATGTAGCATTAAAAAATGAGGCAGTTTTGTTTGTAATCAGTAAACATTTTTTGTATTGGCTAATAATATTTGAATTATCTCTCATTCTAACTTTAGAGATAAATCAGAAAAGTGATGATTCAGATTAGGCCTGCAAGTGTGGGGGAATCACTACCATACACCTCATTATCAAAGCTTTGTGAGACAGTTCATTCAGTTAGGAGAGAGAGAGAGAAAGAGAGTTTCTGATGAGTACTGTTCTAGGTTTTGGTTTGCTTTTTGTAGTTTAATCATGAAATGTGCTATGCTACCTCCAAAGAGATATTTTGTTGCAAATTTTAAGGGGTACTGTCTTTTAACTGAGGTCATCCCAAATAATACTACTTTTGTGACAAAGTCAGACATTTAGTCAAAGATTGTGGTAAAAAAGATCTAAGGAACATGCTGTGAAATTGTGAAATGAGACCTTCAGAATAGATTGGAATAGCTATTTGTGTTGTAAATGTAAAAAAAATTGCAATTGTTGGTCAGAGTGTACATAATTTGTGATTGAAGATACAGGAAATAAATTTACAAAGACTGAGTGCAAAATTGAAATCACCAATGATGTTAAAAACTGATAATGTTATTTCAGAAAGACAGCTTAGGAGTCAGGAAAAAGGGCATATAAAAGTGTAATATTTAATGCTGATACAATTCTGCATGGAACTTTTTGATAGCTTTAATATTACAAAACATGTAATTGCCTCTCTAACAACATTCTCCTCTTTTTTTCTACACAGGAGATCGGGAATTTCAGAGACAAGTATGTATGTTTAAACTCATTTACTTGCCATCAGATAGGATCATATATAACTAAATTCTACTAAAAGAACTCATAATTCAGATCTAAATATTTTTTTCACAAATAGTTGAATAGTGCTGTATTTTTATTTATTATTATTATTTATGAGGAAAATATATTATATTTACTTTACTACACTGGTATTGCCACACTGAAGCTATTTTAAATGTAAATATTTATGCATTTTTAAAACATATTGCAAACACAGGAATGACACTAATGGGACATTTCAGTGGCTTTAAACTGTAATGCAGATAAAACACAAAAGATGCCTAGAACTCAGAAAGGAACATAGGCATGAGTTAACAAAATATTATGCAAAAAAAACCCAACCTGAAATGCCATTACTTTTTTTAGTTGATTTACAGTAGTTTGTAAGAAAAGTTTAGTCCACAGGAACCACATTAGTTTTGCACAGGTAAGACAGAAAGTAGGTAAACCAGTGTTTTTAAGAATGCATGCACCTAGGTTAGCTTGATAGTGCTTAGGGAGATTTCCCATCTACATCACAGCTGACTAAGGTTTTATTACCAGGCTCCATGCAGGGGAAGGACCACCCATTGTATATGACTGGCCGGCTGTCCTTTCCTGGCAGAAGGGTTTGGAATTTTACACTATCTGAGAGTTTTCTAATTTAAAGTTGAATAGTGCCCAACAACAGGGAGGTAATCAGGAAAACCCAAGCATAGATCTATAGTTGGACATGGCTGTCTGTGGATGTATGAGTACACTCCTTGAAATGATGTTATTGTATGTTTGATGAAACATGGCTAGGGCATTGCATTAAAGAAACATGCAAGAACTTTTGTATCTCTTTTTGGCCTTAGCCCAGTTTGTTGTAATAGCTGGACTTCATTAAAAGCTGTGATTCCGTGTCCCACAGGAGACTGAAAGACAAACTGAAGGGTCTTAGGTAGGCAAGAAGTTTTTATAAATGAACATTAGGGTACCTGAGGATCAGAAAGCAAAGAATAGTAATTAAGAGAACCATATGAAAGAAGTGGGAAGCAGTTAGGTTTCAAATTGGATGCCCCTGGAACAAGTGCTGTTAAAAGTATTTGAAACAGACATTATGTGGGGCCTTGAGGATAGGCTCTGTCTATTTTGGGAAGACACTAAGCTAGAAGACACTGTGGAAGATGTGGAAAAGCAATCTTTCCAGAGGAGATGAAGAGGTTGAAATAGTGGGCTGAGAAGTGATACCTAAAGTTCAGTACAGGGACATGCAAGTTACTTCACCTTGATTATAATAATCCAAAAGTGTAATACCAGCTGTGAGGAACAATCCTCAAAAACACAGATAAAGAAAAAAGGACTGCAGTGTGGTAGTACTGAAATGAACTATTAGATAGAAATTGACAAGCAGCAAATAAGCACAATCATCATCTCCTTTCGGCTTATCATGGTTAGGGGTCGCCACAGCAGAACAACAGTCCACAGAACAATTGGCACTGGGGTTTTACGGTGCCGAGTTGCTAGCCCAGTGCCCAACCTTCCACAGAAGGCACACACATGCATACACTCACACCTAGGGCCAATTGAGAGTGTCCAGTCCACCTACAGCATGTCTTTGGGAAGAAACCGGAGCACCCGGAGGAAACCCACATGACCACAGGGAGGACATGCAGACTCTGTACAGAAGGCACCCCAGCCAAGAATTGAACCGGAGAACTTCTTGCTTTGAGGCGGCAACACTAACCACTGCACCACAGTGGCTGCCCAGCAAATAAGCCCAATAACTTGAGGAATTGTGTCTTTTGGGTGGAAATATACTTTCAGGAACAGAGAGGTTATATTCTCTAGCTCTTGTAGCTTGATTTTATCATGACCAAGACAGGCTTCCAACTTACACATGGTACATACCCCCTACATGTTACCACATGATCATGTTAGATTCCTGGAAGTTTTAGAAAAAATTCCTATAAACAGCAAATTTATTATCGTATATTGCTTCAATCACACTACCATAGACTGGAGCACCTATACCTCTAATGCATGGTATGTCCAGAGATTTTTGGATATAATAAATAGGAATTCTCTGGATCAAGTAGCTAGCAAACCCACTAGAGGTCATGATATCCTTGATATGATCCTCACAAATATTGCCTGTATCTGTTCCACTCTACTAGTCTGTCCATCTGCAGTTAAGTTGGACAATAAACTCATGACACATACTGTCACATTTACCCAGACCTCTCAAGTGACCCTATTTTGTAGGAACATTCCTATTTTTGGGCCAGATTTGCCCTTACACATGACATATCTATTTTTCAAGTTATGTCAGTATTCTCAGGCTTGATTTACCCATTCACACAATTTTCTGAATCTTCCTCATCATATGTGATATTGAAACCACACCACATAACCAATGTACCAGTGGCACCAATAGTTTTAAAAAAAAGAGGACACACATTGTATATGTCCTTTTTTCAGAAATAAAAATAAACTTGAGTGGTGGAATTTTGTAATACAGTTCACTAAAGTCTACAGATTTTACACATTCTCTTTGGAAATGTGCTTATATTTTTCCATAATTTTTGTTGCTCTGTTTTTTAAACATGTTCTTTTTTTTCTAAGGGGTATCCCACATCCTAGTGGAAGCAGGAAGACTTAAGTGTTATTCGGTATTCAAATGTTATGCTAATTAGGTGTCCAGATTTTTGGGGCCTTTGTTGCTATTTTCAATAGCTGCAGGTTGGGAGGTATGCATCAACCATACCCCTGCAACCATTATCTGTGTATTTAAGGATCTCAAAGTGGAAAACCCTCTACAATTATACAGTAAACTCTCCTACATTTATCCATGACATCACCACTGTTGACCCTGATACAGGCAACCAACTTCACTAAAGAATTTTATGCTCACGTAGACAAATGCATTTGCTTAGCAGTCCCAATTAGAGCTAAATGCAATGAGAAATTTTAAACCTACCACTCCCAGTGGTCAACCAACATAAATAAACTTTATAACAAGAGAGAATGACTCCTTAAACTGTACATTAAGGTTAGAACTCAATAGAATGAGGGTAACATAAACATATCACCAAGAAACTGACAAGCATCATCTAGATTCAATGATATTATCATCTTCCTTTGTTCAGCACTGATCAGACTCATTATACAGTATGACACCTTGGTATGTACTTCACCTGACATATCAACACATATAGGGTGCCGGTGTAAAACTTGGCTCTAGATGATTGTCACTGTTGAAGTGGCAGCCCAACCCCATGTGCAGAAATTGGAAAAGGGGGTTGTGGGTGGGTGGATGGATAGAAAGCTCCAGAAGAAACATCTCTGGGCTTTAGAACCATAGCTGCTGAAAGAGGCAGGAAGCCTTGTCACTGTACTCCTGAGGAGTGATCTGTTCCTCACTTAACACACTATTAGAGATAATCCTTGACCTCTTCACCTCAGTAAGCCAAACATATCCACTAAGACCGGAACTAGAGACCTGAACCTTCATCAGCAGATAAAAAGAATTGATGTATTTATATTTATTTATTTACCATTTGTTAACCGGGTAAGTGGGCTGATGTGAAGATGCTTTTCAGCCATGACCCAGGCCAAGAAGGCAAATACAAGGTACAGTGAGACAAGTACAGCATATATATATATATATATATATATATATATATATATATATTCAAATTATCAATTACAAGAGATGCACCATATAAATTCAAAAAAGTAAGCAATGAAAATATGAGAAGAGATTATTTATTTATTTATTTATTTATTTATTTGACATTTGTTAACCGGGGTTGTCTGACTGGGTCACAAGACCCGCTTTCAGGGGAGGCCCAGGGAGAAAAGCTCCACAATTTTAGAAAATTGCAAGACTTACAAGTAAACTACAATATTTAAGTATACAGTGAGTACATTGCTAGTTTAACTGTGATGACACGTTATACAAAGACTTATAAGCAAAATTGGTAGACATAGTATACAGTGAATACATTACACATTTATCTTTAACATTTTATACAAAATTATAAATTTGACAAGACATTTAACATGATACACTGTCACTGCCTTAGTGATAGGATATTTACACAATACCATCCTTCATGTTTGAATTGGAAGAATACTTGTGATATTTAGATTAGTTATTAAGGTGGTAGAAAGATGGGAGTAGTATGGTACATTTTTTCCAGTCTTGACAGTGCTTAATGGTAGTGGACATGTTAACGTAATTGAAGTAGGTATAGGATATAAAAGCAGTACCTTATACAACTTATCAGACTTTCCAAAAATCAATCCACTATATTTAGGAAAGAGCACACAGGGAATACGAATTTGTAGAATAGAACCAAATAACTTCAGTTTTAAAAAAGGAATCAACAAAAAAAGTATATAACAACTGGAAAGAGAACAAAGATGAAAGCACAGTAGAGATAGATTCATCAACCAGTGCTTTGCCCTTCTCTGAAATTAACTTTCTCTGCAGGTGAAGCAATGCTATTTAGTATCTTCCTTCAAGTACTCTCAACTTTAAAAAAGAAAAATAAACTCTCTCACAAAGCAAGCTACTACAATTATTTGAATTATTCAGTATATGACATTCGCCATATAATCGCTGGTTAGGACTGGCTATGTAAATGCTTGCATTCAGGCTATAACTATTACTACTGATTATCTGGCTTAGTAGCAGAAAGGGATGGCCAACGTTTGATTATCAGCAGGGATACTTGGGCTGCCTGGAAGGCAGCCAGCCTTTTGCAAGGGAGTATATGAGTTGAATAGATCCCTCAAGCCTTGGTGAAAGTCAAGGCTATGGTAGACTGAGGTTAGCAGGAGTCGGTAAACTGAAGAGGCATGGTTTCCATAGGGTACAGGGTGGCTGCAACCTTGCAGGTCACCCTTGACTTGTCCTGCCTGCAATGCTGATGTCTAATCACAAAAGAGAGTGGGTTGGGCTTAGTAGAAAATCTTGCTACCAGCAGATATGACACTGCCAGCTGCCAACCCCACTCTGTTTTTCTCTCTAGCCACTAATTATAGGCTCATCTGGGAAAGGGGGTTGTACTGGTCAGATAGAATAATCCCTATTCCATTCCTTTTTCTACTGGCTGGTGGTTCGGGGAAGACAGGATAGCCTTGGAAGGCCAGTTGAGTAGCTGATGGTCAACTAGGGCAGGGAACCAAAATTAAATATGTTAATAAATAAAATAAACGTGCCATTTGGTGGATAAAAAGTCTTGGAAAAGCTTCAGTAGTTGTAATTGTGTTCTGTTTATCTCTGGTGCAAGGAAAAAAGAAAATCCTGTTCCCAGAGACCATGATCTTAAACAAGATTATGGGGTTATTTTCTTGAGTATGAGGGCTAGGTTTCAGTGCAGGTCATGACATCTGATGGTTTTATTATTTGGGGAATACTGAGGATTAGTTTCATTCAGAAAACTGGAACCAGTCAGCAGTAAGACGGCCAATAGTAGTCAAATGGATACACTCATAATGTAATAAAGTGGAATGTGTAGGTTCTTAGACTGGCAGTTTTCATTATTTAAATCATGAGTGCAAAAGAATGTTAGCCCCTGTAATGACAATTTTAAAGCCTTCTTGGTGGTAGTGGTATACCTCCTAAGTGTACAGGGAAGAACTTTTATTATTTTCTTGACATCTACACTTCTAGCTAATTTCATGAGATTACACAAGAGACATACCTTCTTTTGTCTGTTTTTGTAAATTACTGTTGTTAAATATTGTCCAACCTCATATGTTCTATTTGCAAATGCAGTTTTGAATACTGACAGATGGTGCGTCAGTTAATATTTGTAATAAAAAGGAAATGCTGTCACTCAGTATCTATCAGAGTAAAATGCTTTGCCCTCCCACACACTCTCAATAAATGACACTATCAGAAAGAGACATTTCTGGATGGCAACTGTCAATTTTTTTAAGATTCACATTGCACACTAATACATTGGTCAGCTTGTTCAAATACTGACTCTCTGTTTTTGATAATGTGTATGGGGCTGACTTTGTATATGTTTGTAAGCTAGTGAAACCGTTTCTTTAATTGTACTTACTCACAAACACACGTATTTATATATATATATATATATATATATATATATATATATATATATATATATATATATACACACACACACACACACACACACACACACACACACACACACACACACATAGATAGATAGATCCTTATCAAATGATCAAGTTTTCAAAAACTCAAAATTGATATGGTCAGGACCATATGATCGAGTTTCCGAAAACTCGAACATCAAAAAAATACACAAAAAGCTACTTTTTTTATGTTTTTGCAGGAGGTCAGGCTCCACTGCACCCTCCACACCCCCTGCAAATTATATATTCCAACTCCGAGAGCACACTTCAGTGAGTAAAATGGTAAATTTCCTTATCTATACTGTACCACGATCTCTATTCATAACCTTTGAGTTTTCTGAACCTTTCTACATATAATAAAAATGCCACGTACCCAAACACTACGTGTCATTATCTATGTTTTTTTTCTTTTTCTCTTTCTTTTTTCTCATTTTTTTTACTTTGTTCTTTTTTTTTTCTTTTCTTTTTTCTTTTTTTGTATTTTATGTTTAGGTCATGTTTACCAAATTGCTTCCAATTAATTACTATTTTTCATACTTTTACAAGAAAAAAGTGCAGAACAGTCCTGTCATTATTTCTGAATGATGTTTGCGAGGAAGATATATTTTGAATGGGCTGATTTTTCCTGCTTTGCTGATTTGTTTTATTGTTTCTTGATGCTGCTGGAATAAGGAAAGAATAGTTATGCTATACCAGCTAAACCATATGACATGGCTTTCTCCTATACAAAATCTGATTAAAAACTCTAGGAGTCCTCATGAAGATGTTATAGAGAGTGGCATATAATTAAATCTTAACAAGCAATGCATCAAGTAGTACCCCAAAGAATGACAGCATTGGAAATGGTTTCTCTCTGTACTAATGATACAAAAAGAGAAGAACAATAAGAGGTGCACCACTGCCAAAAGACAGGCAGGAGTCCAACAGTCAGATCCTTTATTAGGCAATACCCATGGCACTGGAAACAATCCATCAGATCCCACTTCAGCTGTCTACATCATGTGCACCAGCTAAAGCAATAGTGAACAGATATGTCTTCATTACTGGGAACTCTGTGCCCACAACCTTAAATACAAAGGATATATAGAATAACACTTTGGTCACCTGTCTAAATGGACTTAGAATAGCAGATAGAAAACCTGCAATACTTAGGATAAACTTTAAAGGGGATAGGTACAAAATTACCATTATTGTAGCTGGAAACAATGATTTGTGAAGACCAAAAAGAAAAGATTTGTTTACAACATAGCATATATATCTGACTTTATCAAAAAAAGATGTGTGAAGGAACACTTTTAGATTTATTCTTTCCACAGTACATTGTTAAAAAAGACACTACAGTGTATTAATTAATGAAACCAGACATTTAGCAATAAGAAATGGTACTCAGCAGTCCTACTATCAAGAAAAACATTTTCCATGTAACCATTTAAAACCTGGGGATATTGCCAAGTACAAGATGTGGAGGCCAAATGACCAAAAATCCAGATTTACATATATTAAGACTGACTTTGCCATTTCTCAGAATATTCTCTTTTCTCCAAGATATGTCAATATGGGATTTGGTGTTACTAAGTCCAGGGAGTGGATGGCTTGCCCTCTCATCGTGGGTACAGGAGGACTTGCCCCCAGCAAAAAAAAAAAAAAAAGTTTAAAAGAAAAGAACAGTGTTCGATATTCACTCTTCTCTTGTCCTTTAAGTCTTTTTTTATGTCTTGAGACTCAGCAATCCAAGCCTCATTTCTACTAAGGGCATCAAAAATCTTTGGTTTAACAACTGGGTTACCCAACTGATTTGAGGTCCGTTTTCCGTGATGACCGAGGAGCTGTTTCTGGTTAAGGAAATTGTTCAGAGTCACACAGTAGACAAATGGAGACTGAGGGAAACAAACCCAGGACAAGAAGATGAAGCTCACAGCCATCTCATAGTTCTAATCATCTGCACTAAATTACCAAACTAGGTATCTGTGTAAGTATACATACAAAGGGCAGAAGTATTGCATTCTTAAGGGGATGAGTTAGTTATGACCAGCCTCATCAGTCATTCAGTTCAGAGTGCTGCCTAATAAATGATCAGTCTTGAATATTGTCATCCCAAACTGAAAACCAGAAAAAACATTGTAAGTGAAATTCATATTAAGCATTATGTGGGTCAAGTCCCTTACTTAAGCTATGCAAAAGTCTTTGTCTCCATTATTTGATGCCTGTATGATTCGACTCTGGCTAAACTAAAGACTGAATAAGCTCATAGTGCTTTGTTGTGTAACTGACTCTGTCAACACGGCTACCAATATCCATCTTAATGTATATTTCAACATATAAAAAATATTAAATCCAGAGGATAAACTGAGCTGTAAGCACCATTAAGCATGGAATAAAATAAATTATTTGCTGAAGACTGTTCACTGTCTGCCTTATTGATGACATGTATCCCCCCACAGAAGCATGTAGAAAGCTGCCATATTTCCTCCAGATGTGAATGTTTTTCCACATTTAAAAGCAACCAGTAATATATTTACCGCATCTAACAAATTACCACCATAAACTTAATACTGTACTGAGCAATTATAATCACCTATAAATCATAATTTCTTCTCCAAATCTTTGCAGAATAATTAGGTGGTTGTTTTTCTGTTAAAACACACACAACAAAACTAAGTAAGAAAATGTCAGTATATGACTGGAACCACGGAAAAAAAGCCAGAAATCAAATGTCTTTACTGCAGACCAGCTTCCTGGGTTAAATGATGTTATAAACATCAAGTGCTTTTTACAAGCACAAAGATTGTAGATTTGAAAATTGCAATGTTATTAAGTATGTATTCTTTAAGGAAAAGGTTTATTTAACTTTTTTCACTTTTTATTCAAAGACAGGGCAAGTCTTTTTATAGAGAGTTTTTTGTATTAACTTTTTGAACACTAGTATTGGTTATTTTAAATCACATGGTCTTTTGAAACAGTATTTAAATGTTATTAGAACTTGCTATGGTTATTCTGAAGAAGTTCATGATAATTAAAAGTGAACGAAACGCGTAAAGACATTTGATTTCTGGCTTTTTTTCCGTGGTTCCAGTCATATACTGACATTTTCTTACTTAGATTGTTTTTCTGTCACATTTTCAACAGTAAATACTAAAACAGTAACCACAATAATAGGAAAGAAGCTGCATTATAAAATTATGTTACAGCATGCATGAGATAATGTTTTTTCCCCTCTCAGGCAAATGATCTGGAGTAGTCATACAGAAGAATGTGAATTAGAGACATTACATCAAAGAGTCACTCATCTACGTTTTGTATAATTTCTTAATCACCCCTCCCTGTACAGGTTGTAACCTGAACACACCCTGTCATGAAACAGACACTTGCATTCCCAGATGAAAAGTATATTACTTATAGAACAGGACATCCTTCAGGCATATAACTGGGTGGACCTGGGCATGACCTCCATCATATGAAACACTGTAAGCACAACTTAGTCTCTCTTATCCAGCTACCTGATACATAAGAAAAGAAAATGTTAATACTAAGAAAAAATGTTAATACTACTACACAATGGAGAGCATAGACTTCTTGTAAAGGCGCTTGTTTAATCAGAATGATCAGAATAGGTTTAATTAGGATCTTTGTATCTAAGAGTTAGCAGCTCAGTTCATACTATATTCCTCTTACAATTATTTTTTAAGCAAGAAACATCTTTATTGAATTAACACTTATGGCATTAGAAAGCATATGTTTATATAAATGAAAATGAACTGTATTGACTTAATTTCATTTGCAAAGATTATACATCATATCTAATATTCTATACGGTCATTGTCTGTCAAACATTACATAGCTCATTGAATTCCTGCCTTTCCTTAAACCTCATTCCTCCTCCAAAACATTATTCTGCATACATTATTCTCACATTTCCCATTTTTATGCAGTTTGCTCCTCTCATTTTCTAAAGATCCCACTTAAAGTTATTTTCTCTCTCTTACGACATTCACTACTTCTAGTATGTTGGTTTAGACTTTGGTTTCACTTTTCTAGTAATTGCTTTTTTGGCAGCCACCAGAATTAAATTCAGTGAGGCGATTCAGATTCTCTATCACAGCTCAAAATAATAACAATAATGATGATAATTTCCTTAAATCACCAACTTACTCACTCAGTATTTCTGACAGAGTAGTTTGCAGGGAATTTTGAAAGTCTGCCAACTGATTACACTCCTAAAAATATGTCCCCATTTACCTGTTTCTTCCCACCTTCAACATTTGCAATCTAGCTGAGGAAAATTTCTTTGGAATCTGCTTGAGGTATAAAATTACCTATGCAAACAATTCCAAGCAAAGATCTTAAACATTCTAGAATTTGTTGCATATTTGGGAGCTGAACATATATCCTCCCATTGTTTCTTTGTCACTTGCTTATCCAGTCTCTCAACCCAATCCTTTTTAACCTTCTCTCGTTGACCTGTATAGTTGTCATGCAATATTTTGTATGCCCCATTAATTATCCCTTTTTTAACAGCAGCTCCTGTTCTAGATTCTACTAAAAATTCTAGTTGTTAGTCTTTCACCTACAGTCCTTCCTATTCCTTTGTCTTTGCCTGTACTCTGATATCAATCCTTGACAGGGAAGGCAATCGCTAGCCTGCAGTCCAAATGAATTCTTGGCCTCAGAAAGATCAACTTATCCCACTTGACTTTTGTCCTCTTCCTGTCCCAGATAAACTCTTTATTAGTTTCTATCCATAACTTCTTCTCTGCTTGATAACAATATGGCTGACCTGTGTAGAAAACTAAAGGGACTAAAACATATGTGATGTTCATTCACCCTCACGATAGGGTCTCTGATCGGACCCTCAGATCTGGTTCAGCCACTTTCTGCAGACTTGGATCCAACTCTCAAGCTTCACCCTCATACTTACAGTGCCCTGCATCCACCCAACTACCCCTGATCTTGTTTGCCGCTCCAGCGAGTCAGACGCATATTCCTTGTCTGAGGCATGATTATATTTTCAGATAGGGTTTTCCTCAGTTTGTAAGTGCCTTTAGCCTTTTTCTCCTTCCTCTTCTACTAGTGTGTGTGTGTGTGTGTGTGTGTGTGTGTGTGTGTGTGTGTGTGTGTGTGTCCTTTTTAATTTGTTTCTGTTGTATATAAAAAAAAAAAAAAGGTTGCTAGTCTTAGTTTTGGTTTGGAATAGTGGTTAAACTTCCTGTTAAATTTAATTTTAGTACTTAGTTTCTCTCTTAGTTAAGTTCTTACCTGTGCTTTCTTTGGTCAGTTGTGTCTGCCCATTTCCTCCTTCCTGTTCTGTCAGTTGGTTTTGGCGTTTTTTTTTTCATTATGGCTGACAAATCAGTTCCCGACTTTAAATGCTGTTTTTCTTGTGGCATAAAATCCCCAATCAGGATGCCCACAAGGAGTGTGTGTACTGCCTGGGAGCTGATCACTTAAATCCTGAGTGTTCCATCTGCACTGCCTTTAATGCTAGGGCTTTAGCTGAGAGACAGAACAAACTCATATTAAGGGCCTTCTTCCTTCTTCAGCTGAAGCTTAGACCCCTTCTTTGGCTTCTCCCTTCTCTGCAGCTGCTAAGGAGGCAAAAAGATGTCCCTCCCTGTCTCCCCAAAGAACACTCTCCCACCAAAAAAGCCTAACAAATCTGCGGATTCCTGTCCCTTGGATATGCAGACGCCGGCCCACTGATGGATCCTACAGCTTCCTCAGATCCAGGGGAGATCATCACT
Organism: Protopterus annectens; assembly: GCF_019279795.1. Classification (NCBI taxonomy): domain Eukaryota; kingdom Metazoa; phylum Chordata; order Ceratodontiformes; family Protopteridae; genus Protopterus; species Protopterus annectens. Next base: position 1,473,201,554 of record NC_056744.1, read on the forward strand.
ATTTCTCTGACACCTCTGTCTGGTCCAACTTTGGATCCTACTTGTATGGATCCTAGGGCCTCAACAAAGTCACCTGCTTTATCCTGCAGGTGGAAGCACTCCTGACCCCCCCCTTGTTGGCTTCAACCAGGTCCTCCATAAGCTTGTCCAAGGTGGATGTGGACAGGTAGATGAGGAGGTTTCATGAAGCCCAGATCCAGATGGGGGTAGTCTTGGATTCATCCCCTGTCTGATCTGTGAGCTATTCAAGACACAATATCAAAACTCCTTCTCCAATCTGACCTCTGGCTTCAGAGTCTAGGGATTTGGGACTGCCATGCATGTCGGATTTGGCACAGATGAAGTTCCCCTCTTCAATGTCAAGAATGCCCTTGACAAGCTTCATTCCAGCCTTTTCGTAGCATAGCGAGTCTTGGAGCCATGGCCTTGGTGCCGGGTCCAGGGGACTGAGATCGGCTCCATCCTTCTCGGAGCAGTCCCTTCCCGTAGGTGCTTCAGCACTCAATAGCTCAGGTCCAATCCCTTCTGAAGGCCATGGATCCGGTGTAAGTCATGCCTTTTTTTCCTCATTAGCTTTGACTCTGGGGGAACCAGACAGGGCTTTGTCTGGTCCATCAGCCTTTCAGGTAATGGAGAGGGTCTTCTCCTGGGTTGGAGATTCGACCATACAAGCTCCTCAGTCTGCCCCTGTACTGCCATCAGATCCAGGTCTGGCTCTTTCTCGTCCCGCCATGAGTCTTCTCATCCCAAGTGGCCTCCAAGATTTCCCTGCTCAGGAGGGATCCCCTTCTTCCAATACTTCTCCAGAATACCCAGCTGAGGAAACTCCTCAAAAGAGGACATGTAAAAGAAGGCATGTGGACGCCCCCTTGGAGTCTTTAACCAAAGATACTGACTTTGACCAGGGGGAAGGATCCCCCTGGTCCCCATCTGAAGACATCTCCTTCAGAGACATACTGGAGATGCAGAAAGGTGAGTGGTCTGCTCAACCTCCTTCCTCTGAGGAGTCAGTTCTCTTGGAGGCATTTGGGATGGGCCCATCCATCTACATCCTGGGTGAGCCCCCTCGGCAGATGGTCTAGTGGATTTAATATCTCACAGTGCATAGAAGGAACCGGACACCATTGAGCCTATACCCAAGTGGCCCAATAGGTTTTTATTGCCTCCTGTAGACAGGAAACACTGGAGCAAGGGCCTTGTGATCAATGCTATCATGGTGGTGGTGGTGACAGCCACCAAAAAGAGCTGGCAGAAGAATCTCCTAATGTCCATCTGCCAATCAAGGAGTCCAGAGCATTGGACAGAATTGTGAAGCGTGTTTACGCCTCGACTATTTTTGCACTGAGGTCATTGAACTATCTAGCTCATTTCAGTTGGGTACAGATGGACCTTATCAACCCAGCCACTGGGGATGCATAAGCTAGTGCATTTCTTTGTGGTGGTCCCAAGCCCAGATAAATGGAGATGGTTACGTCAGGAAGGGCATCCGGTGTAAAACCTCTGCCAAATAACATATGCGGACAACAATACAGATTTCCATACTGGATCGGTCGAGGCCTGGGTTAACAACAACCGCCACCAATACTGTTAGCCAACAGGGTGCTGGTGGAAATTGGGGTACTGTTGGCCGGAGGAGAAGAAGAGGGTGAAAGCATGCCCAAAAGCAGAAAGAGAGGAGGAAGGCTAGGAGTGTAGTAGTGAGGGTAGGAACTTTGAATGTTGGCAGCATGACTGGTATAGGCAGAGAGCTAGCTGATATGATGGAGAGAAAGAAGGCTGATATATTGTGTGTGCAAGAGACCAGATGGAAGGGGAGTAAGGCCAGGTGTATAGGAGGTGGGTTCAAATTGTTCTCTCATGATGTGAATGGGAGGAGAAATGGGGTAGGGGGTTATCCTTAAGGAACAGTATGCGAAGAGTGTTTTGGAGGTGAAAAGAGTGTCGGACAGAGTAATGTTTATGAAGCTGGAAATTGATGGTGTAATGATGAATGTTGTTAGTGCATATGCTTCGCAAGTTGGATGTGCGATGGATGAGAAAAAAAAATTTTGGAGTGAGTTGGATGAAGTGGTTGTGAGTGTACCCAAGGGCGAGAGACTGGTGATTGGAGCAGATTTCAATGGGCATGTTGGTGAAGGGAATAGAGGGGGATAAGGATGTGATGGGCAGGTATGGTGTTAAGGAGAGGAATGCAGAAGGTCAGATGGTAGTAGATTTTTTGAGAATGATGGACATGGCTGTGTTGAATATGTATTTTAAGAATAGGGAGGAGCATAGGGTGACATACAAGAGTGGAGGAAGATGTACACAGGTGGATTATATCCTATGCAGGAGGGCCAGTCTGAAGGAGATTGGAGACTGTAATGTGGTGACAGGGGAAAGTGTAGTTAGGCAGGATAGAATGGTGGTCTGCAGGATGATGTTGGTGATTAATAAGAGAAGGACAAGTGTGGGAGCAGTGCCAAGGATGAAATGGTGAAAGTTGAAAAAGGGTAATTGTGAGGTGGAGTTCAGGGATGATTTAAAACAGGCACTGGTGGGCAGTGAAGAGTTACCAAATATCTGGGTAACTACAGCAGAGATGGTAAGGGAGACAGCTAGAAAGATGCTTGGTGTGACATCTGGACAGAGGAAGGATGACAAGGAGACCTGGTGGTGGAATGAGGAAGTACAGGAGAGTATACAGAGGAAGAGGCTGGAGAAGAAGAAGTGGGATTGTCAAAGAGATGAAGAAAGTAGACAGGAGTATAAGGAGATGAGTAGCATGGCAAAGAGAGAGGTGGCGAAGGCTAAGGATAAGGCATATGGAGAGTTGTAGGAAAGGTTGGACACTAAGGGTGAAAAGGACCTGTACCAACTAGCTAGACAAAGGGACTGAGCTGGGAAAGATGTGCAGCAGGTAAGGGTGATAAAGGATAGTGAGAGAAACATACACACAACCGAGGAGAGTGTGTTGAGCAGATGGAAAGAGTACTTTAAGGGGCTGATGAATGAAGAGAATGAGAGAAGGTGGGATGATGTGGGGACAGTGAATCAGGAAGTGAACCAGATTAGCAAGGAGGAAGTATGGACAGCAATGAAGAGGATGAAGAATGGAAAGGCTATTGGTACAGATGACATACCAGTGGAAGCATGGAGGTGCTTAGAAGAAATGGCAGTGGAGTTTTTAACCAGATTGTTTAATGAAATCTTGGAAAGTCAGAGGATGCCTGAGGAGTGGAGAAAAAGTGTTTGGTACCTATTTTTAAAAATAAGGGTGATGTGCACAGCTGTAGTAACTACTGAGGGATAAAACTGATCAGTCACAGCTTAAAGTTATGGGAAAGAGTGGTAGAAGCTAGGTTAGGAAGGGAGGTGGTGATTAGTGATCAGCAGTATGGTTTCATGCAGGGAAGGAGCACTACAGATGTGATGTTTGCTCTGAGAGTGTTGATGGAGAAATATAGAGAAGGTCAGAAGGAGCTGCATTGTGTCTTTGTGGACTTGGAGAAAGCATATGATAGGGTGCCTAGAGAGGAGTTGTGGTATTGTATGAGGAAGTCAGGAGTGGCAGAGAAGTATGTAAGAGTGGTACAGGATATGTGCAAGGGTAGTGTGACAATGGTGAAGTCGGCAGTGGGAGTGACAGATGCATTTAAGGTGGAGGTGGGATTACATCAAGGATGAGCTCTGAGCCCTTTCTTATTTGCAATGGTGATGGACAGGTTGACAGACGAGATCAGACAGGAGTTCCCATGGACTATGATGTTTGCAGATGACATTGTGGTCTGTAGTGAGAGTAGGAACCAGGTTGAGGAGACCCTGGACAGGTGGAGATATGCTCTAGAGATGAGAGGAATAAAGGTCAGCAGGACTAAGACAGAATATATGTGTGTGAATGAGAGGAAGGATAGAGGAATGTTGAAGATGCAGGGAGTAGAGTTGGCAAAGGTGGATGAGTTTAAGTACTTGGGATCAACAGTTCAGAGTAATGGTGAATGTGGAAGAGAGGTGAAGAAGAGAGTACAGGCAGGGTGGAATGGGTGGAAAACAGTGTCAGGAGTGATTTGTGACAGACGGGTATCAGTAAGAGTGAAAGGGAAGGTCTACAAGAGGGTAGTGAGACCAGATATGTTGTATGGGTTGGAGATGGTGGCATTGACAAGAAGGCAGGGGTCAGAGCTGGAAGTGGCAGAGTTAAAGATGTTAAGATTTGCACTGGGTGTGACAAGGATGGATAAGATTAGGAATCAGTATATTAGAGGATCAGATCAAGTTGGACGGTTTGGATACAAAGTCAGAGAGGCGAGATTGCATTGGTTTGGACATGTGCTGAGGAGGGATGCTGGGTATATTGGGAAAAGGATGCTAAGGATGGAGCTGCCAGGTAAGAGGAAAAGAGGAAGGCCTAAAATAAGGTTTATGGATGTGGTGAGAGAGGACATGCAAGTGGTTGGTGTGACACAGCAATATGCAGAGGAAAGGAAGAAATGGAAACAGATGATCTGCTGTGGCGACCCCTAACAGGAACAGCCAAAAGAGAAGAAGACAGAGGGATCTTATCAAAGAGCTGTCAGTTTCTCTCTCAGAGTTCATGCCTGATGAGGAATTTTAAAAAGTTTCTCCCAAGTTGAACACTCCTTCTGTCACCAATTCCTCAATTAGATTAATCTCCCATTCCAAGGAGGGCACCTCTCGAGCAGCTGGTTCAGGACTTTCCCTAAGGAGACAAGCCTGGATGAGTCTGTCTAATTTTAGAGAACCCTGTAAGGCATCGTGTAATGCCCCTTATGATGGCTCTTCCCTTTTTGGGCTGTCAATTAGAGATACTCACCCCCAGTGAAAAGGATGGTAAGACCCTTTCTGCTGTTGCAATCAAGTTTTCCACCCCTCCGAGGTCCTTCTCCTGGAAACAGCGTGGGGGTAAGAAAATGTGATTTTGCAAATCCCAAGGGCCTTTCCAGGACCCGCATAAAGAACCCTCCTCTAGAGGTGGAGGAGGAGGGTTTGATGGTAGATGCTGCCCCAGAGACAAAGGGGATCCGCAAACTAGGGCTTTGTGGAACCCCATCCCGATAAGCCCTACCAGCACTCTTGATGTGCTGCCTGACTGTCTGTCTCTGGAAGCAGTCGGGAATGATTAGCTTTGCACCCAGAACCCTGGACCCAACTGACTCAAAACCATTGGGTGCTAAGCATGATATCCAGAGGTGGTTATATTCCCTTCACCCCCACAATCCAAAAGCCTTCCTGACATGCCACCCAGTCAATGAACAGTCAGCACAGGAGATTCAACAGCTGTTGCAAAAGAGAGGCATTCAGGAGGTCCCGACCGAACAGAGAGGATTCAGAACCTACTCCCACTTCTTTTTAGTGCCGAAAAAGACAGGGGACCTAAGACCCATTCTGGATTTCAAGAAGTTAAACAAATATGTCAAGAAGATGAGGTTCCAAATGGTTACAGTTCAGTCCATTCTGCTACTGTTGCACAAAGACGATTGCATGTGCACTATAGATCTCAAGGACGCGTGCTATCACATCAAAATAAACAGGCACTCCAGGAGATATCTGTGCTTCGAACTGGGAGCCAGTCACTACCAGTTCAGAGCAATGCCCTTTGGTCTCATCACAGACCTCAGATGTTCACCAAATGCATGGCAGTGGTAACCTCTCACCTGAGGCTCAAGGGATTCCAAGTCTTTCCATATTTAGATGATTGGTTACTAACCGCTCCCAGGAAGCATCGACTAATCCAAGCCAGGGACTACTTACTCCAGTTAACGCACTCCGAGCATCACCATAAACATGAGCAAGTCCAACCTTTCTCCAGTTCAGAATTTAGAGTTCATAGGTACACAACTCAGCATGAGGGACCAGATAGCTTCTCTTTCTCTACTCCAAGTAGCCATTCTGAAGAGCCAGGTACAACAGCTACTAGCACTATGAGCTCCCACAGCTCGTTTGAATCTGCAGGTCCTAGGGTCCATGTCTGCAGCTATTTTGTTAGTCCCCTGTGCAGTGAACATTAGCCAATCAATGATCAATTCTATCTCAGCCCTTGTTCTTTCACATCAAACTGACTCCCATCTGCAAGTATTATACCAGTTGGTGGATTCAGTCCAACAGTGTTGTTCTAGGCAAACGGTTTGTGATCAGTTCCCCGATAGCCACCATGACCATGGATGCTTCCCAGTCTGAGTGGGGGGTATTACAATAGGAAGATGGTCCATGGCATGTGGTCCCTTCATGAGACCAAGTTGCATATCAGTGTCCTAGAGATGGGAGCTGTCCTTCTAACATTGAAAGCCTTTCAGGACGTTCTCCCTTTGGGGACTATTGTGGTACACACTGACAATATGTCAGTTGTCTGGTACATCAGTAAGCAAGGAGAAACCTGTTCTTACCCCCTGTGCAGGGCAGCCATGAGAGTATGGGAGTGAGTGATCTCTACAGACCACCTTCTAATTGCAGTGCATGTCCTGGGGAAAAAACAGCGATCCAGTTGACAGACTCAGCAGATCACTTCTGATCCTGCATGAGTGGTCCCGCAAATCAATCAGTAGCGAACATGATCTTTAACAGTTGGGGGTCAACCTTGCTGCAACCTCTTTGCCTCCTCCTCAACAACAAACGCAGCAAGTTTTTCTCTCTGAACCCTCCTCCAGGTGAGTCCCGAGGGATGCTCTAGACCACAATTGGCCTTCGGTTCTCCTGTATGCTTACTCTCCTCTTCCACTCATTCCCAAATTTCTTTAGAAGACAAGCAGGTTGAAGAGTTGGTCATCCTCATTGCCTCTTCCTGGCCTTGCCAAGTGTGGTTCCCCTTCCTCTAGTCTCATCTGAAGTATCCTCGTTGGATACTGGAACCCACTCATGATCTCTTTTCTCAACTGTCAGGGATAAAACACCCAAATCTTTAAACCCTAAAGTTGACAGCTTGGTTTCTCCACTTCCAACCTTTATTTGACAGTCCAGGCTTCAGTCCCTGGTCCAAAGAATTCTTTTGGCATCACAAAAGGCTTCCACTAAGAAAGTCTACAATAGCAAGTGGAAGAAATTTGTTGTCTGGGCTACCAGCAGGAACATCAACCCATTCTCAGCACCTGTTTCAGACATGTTACTGTTTGTGAGTACCCTTTTCAATGAGGGTGCTAGCTTTTCAACTATTAAGCTGCAGTTAGCCACTATTTCTAATTTTCACACAGCAAGTCAAACCCTTTTCTTGTTTATGTTCAGATTATGTAAGTCCTTCATGAAGGGTGTCTTCTTATTAAGGCCCCCACTTAGGGATCTTTCTCCTCCTTAGGACCTTACTGTGGTGCTGCAGGCATTGACACATGGCCCCTTTGAGCATGCGGCTACTTGTGACATAAAGTTTTTGTCCTGGAAGACAGCTCTCTTGGTGGCCATGACTTCTGCCAAGAGGATTTCTGAGCTTCAAGCTGTCTCTTCTAAACTTCCTTAAATGTTGTTCTATAGAGATAGTGTCCTTATGCATTAATCCATCTTTTATGCATAAAGTACCAATGTTTTTTTTTTCCAATTTTTCTGCCTGAGGTTAGTATGCTCTTCACCTTTTAGCTGTTCATACACAGCTCCATTTTTATCTACACAGGACCAAGCAATACAGAAAGTCTAATCAGCTTTTTATAGCATTTTCTTCAAAAAGACTTGGGCAAGTGGAATCGAAAATTCCCTTGACAAAATGGATCTCAGACTGCATTTCTTTCATTTATTCCTCCAGAGGGTTGCAGTTACCTAAACCTCCTGGGGCGCAGTCTTCCAGAGCTATAGCTACTTCCTCAGCTTTCTATGCCAGAACCTCAATTGATGGACATTTGTGTGGAAGCTACGTGGTCGAATAAAGACACCTTTGTGTCACATTACCATTTGGATGTTATTTCCAGGAGCAGGGCTTTCTTTGGCTCAATGGTGCTCTGGCATGTACTTCCACGAGGGGCATCCTAAGTTCTCGTATCTGGGGACTCAGACCCTATCATGAGGGTGAATGAAGGAGACATCAGATTTAAAAGTTATGTCTTAGAATAACTTGGCATCATTGTTGTCTTCCTTCAGTCACCCTCACCTTTCTACCTAGCCATCCCCCTGCCCTTCATTTTGAGGAGCCTGGATGATCTCAGGACTATTAAACCTTGTGTCTGAGCCTCTGTTGCTGGTTTTGGATGTCTGAGAGGTGGTATGCCTGTGTTTGGCAAACCCTTGTAGGTATGAGGGAGGAGTTTGAAAGTTGGATCCAAGTCTGTAGAAAGTGGCCAAACCAGTTCCAAGGGTTGGATCTGAGACCCTATTGTGAGGATGAATGAAGGAAGACAGCACAGATGCCAAGTTATGGTAAGACATAACTTTTAATTTCACTACGTGTATCATGTAAAAACAATGCATCAGGTAGCACCCCAAAGAATGATAACACTGGAAATGTTTTGTCTCCATACCAATGATCCAAAAAGAGAAGGGCAATAAGAGGTGTACCAATGAATAGTCAAATCCTTTATTAGGCTGTACCCATGACACTGGAAACAATCCATCAGATCCCACTTCGACTATCTGCATCATGTGCACCAATTAACTGAAGCAATAGTGAACAGGCACGTCTTCATTGCTGCGAACTCTGTTCCCACAACCTTAAATTCGAAGGATATATAGAATAACACTTCGGTCACCTGTCTAAATGGACTTAGAATGGCAGGCAGAAAACCTGTAATACTTAGGATAACCTTTAAAGGGGATAGGTACAAAATTACCATTATTGTATCTGGAAACAATGATTTGGGAATGCCAAAAACAAAAGGTGTGTTTACAAACATAACACATATAATTGACTTTGTCAAAAAAAGATTTTTGAAGGAAGACTTTTAAATTTATTCTTTCCATAGTACATTGTTAAAAAGGTACTACCATGTATTAATTAATGAAATCAGACAGTTAGCAATAAGAAATGGTACTCAGCAGTCCTACTATAGAAACAGTTCTGTATCAAGAAAAACATTTTGGGAAAGATAATTTCCATGTAACCATTTAAAACCTGAAGATATTGCCAAGTTACAAGATGTGGAGACCAAATGGCTAAAAGTCCAAATTTACATATACTAAGACTGACATTGCCATTTCTCAGAACATTTTCTTTTCTCCAAGGTATGTCAATTTGGATTTGGTGTTACTAAGTCCAGGGAGTGGGTGACTTGCCCCCTCATCAGGGGTACAGGAGGACTTGCCCCCAGCAAAAAAAGATCTGAAGTAGTTAACTTCATTTGATCAGCAACCTGTGGGTTTCGGATCCAATACAGCTCTGAGCCAGCAGCATACCAAGCAAAAAGATCCGAGCTCCAAGCTCCTCCTCCCTACCCATACTGCACTGCAACCTCCTTCCAATCCTCAGATCTCGTTTGCCGCGGCTTCACTAGCATGGGATTCTTGAGCTCCAGACAAGTGTCAGGGTTTTTTCTTGAAAATTTTTGTCTGTGTGTGGCCCTTTTGATAATTTTGAGAAATAATTATTAGTTATCCATGATAGTTATTGGTTTTTGTTTCCTTCTTGAAAGTTGAAAACTTTCGGTTAGTGTAGGCCTCCCTTTCTGCCCTTAGAGAGTGTGCGTGTGTGTGTGTGTGTGTGTGTGTGTGTGTGTGTGTGTGTGTGTGTGTGTTTCACTAAGATGTCAGAAAGTCAGAAAGTGACTTTCTCTAAGTGCACGGAATGTGGCCACAAGCTGTCTCCAGCCGATGGTCACACTCTGTGTGTAGTTTGCTTAGAGGTGGCCCATTTGTCTTCTGGCTGCAAGATCTGTGTGGCCTTCAACCCCCGAGCCCTGCGGGATTGCAGGAATAAGTTAATTCTGGCGGGTCTTCTACCCGCAGAATCAACGTCTGCCTCTTCTGCTGCTTCCTCACCAGCCACGGCTGTGGCTGTTCAGTCTTCAGGCCCTACTCCCCTGTCCAGGACTCAACCTCCCACCTTACCACAGGGAGAGAGAGAGGCAAAGAAAGTCAAAGAGAAGCACAGGGAGACAGAGAGACACTTGGACAAGGATAAGGATAGAGAGAGGGGCCGCAAGCAACAGGCCGAGTTGGATCCAATGGCCCCTCCCGCTAAGGTAATCTTGTCTCCAGTAAAGGTTTCCAGGCCATCCTCCCCTCGGCTCCGTTCACCACATTTTTCTCCAGAGCCAGAGGAGGAGGCTGGACCACCCTTGAGGTCATCTTTGCGTCGGCGGCATCCTCCAGATCGACTTGGAGCATCTTTGAAGCAGACATGGATAGGATGATGCGAAGGTTTTTACAAACTCATCTGCAGATGGGGGTACTGCTGTCTCCCCCTGGTGCGGGGAGTTCAGCTCCATTTTTCACCCTGATAGTTCCTTCTCCGATCCACCATCGGATATCAGAGTCTATGGATCCGAGGAGCCCCAGAGTCAGGGGGTCAGCGCCGATGGTGGCTTTGGCCTAGACGCTGGCCATACCCTCGAGTCTGTTGGATCTGCTTTTGGATCCGAGCTCTTGGAGCCAAGAGTTGGACGTCGGATCTGAGGGGATGAGGATGTCATTGGCTCAGTTGTGGTCGGGGCATACTGTCCCTTCAGGTCCGACCATTCCAAATTCGGCTCAGATCCCTTCATCGGATCCGAGTTTCAGGGAGGCCAGGCCTACCTCGGCATTCGATGTTGTGGAGAGGGTTCTCTCTGAAGGATCAAGACCCCTCACTCTCTCCTCAGGGTCCATCCCTGCTTCCTCGCAGCTGGGCTTGTCTTCCATCATCCAGTCCCCCCTGGGACAGCCTGTGTCTATTGCGCCCTAGACAGTTCCCTTGGAAGAACACAAAACCATTTGTGAGCCATTCCCGGAGAGTCCACCTGAGGATGTCCCTCAAAAACACCAGTATAAAAGGAGGCACTTGGACTCCCCCGAGTCCCTCACCGAGGATACCAACTTGGAGGAAGGTGAAGGCTCCCCCAAATCACCACCCAAAGACATCTCCTTTGGAGACATTATGGAAATCCTTTGCCAGTGGGGGGTGGTCCACCCAAAAACCTTCCTCTGACGAGTCGGTATTCCTGGAGGCATTTGACATAGACCCATCTACCTCTTGGGTGTCCCCTACGGCTGACCCTTTGGTTGACCTTATCACCACCAGAGCTTGGAGGGAACTGGACACTGTGGAGCCTTTACCCAAATGGCCCGACAAAATATTGAGTCCACCGGCAGATAGAGCTTCTTGGAACAAAGGTTCCCCAGTTGATGCCATGGTAGTGGCGGCGGCCACAAAAAAGGAATTCGCCCAAGAAAGTTCCACAGTCCACCCCCCAGACAAGGAGTCCAGGGCTATGGACCGTATTGGAAAGCGGACTTTTGCTTCAACTACCTTTACTATAAGGGTGCTGAATTACTTGGCCCACGTAATTCAACTACAGCGGGACCTCGTGAAAGAGTACACTGAGTCTCCCCCGAAGTTCATGTCGGCCAAGGATAAATGGACCTTCTTGGTTCGTATGGCCACTCTCAAGTCTGTGTCCAATACGTCCATGCATTTACTCTCTCATGCCACTGAGGGAGCCACTAGGGCTAGTGGGTCCGGCATTGCCTTAAGGCATCACACCTGGCTCCGTCTTTACAACTTCTCAGAACCCTTCAAGGCGTCCTTCGCTAACGCACCCTTTGATGGTTCCACCCTGTTCAGGAAGACTGTCCGCGATACGCTTGTCCAGAGCGAGAAAGATGGGAAGACACTGTCAGCCATCGGGATCCACTTCTCTAACCCTCAAAGGTCCTTTTCCAGGAACCAGTGAGGGCAAAAGAAGCTGTGGTTCCAGAAAACTCAGCAGTCCCAGAATGCTCAGGACTCCTTCTCCCCCAGAGGCAGACAGGGACAAGGTGGACGCCAGCCCAGAGGCAGTGTGGGGGGGGGGGCGAAGAACTTTGGGTCATGTGAACCCTTTTCAGAGTGACCTGCGCAGTAACCCTGAGGGGTTACCCAACTGCTCCTCTCTGGAGGCAGTCGGGGGGCATTTTTCAATGCACCTAGCCCAATGGGAGTCCATCATGACAGATTGCTGGGTGCTTCGAATAATATCCAGAGGCTATTCTATTCCCTTCATAAACAAGCCCCCTTACACAAGGCACCTCCCGGACATCCCACCAGCTCAGAGGGAGGCCACTGCCTTGTAAATACAAAAGGTACTAGAAAATAGAGCCTTCCAGCAGGTGCCCCCAGACCAGTCCGGATCAGGCATCTATTCCAGGTTCTTTTTGGTGCCAAAAAAGACGGGGGACCTAAGGCTGATTCTCAACCTATCAACAATGAAAATGTTCGTTGCCAAGGAAACATTCCAGATGGTCATGCTTCAATCCATGCTGCCCTTCCTGCAGGAGGAAGACTGGTTGTGCTTGATAGACCTTAAGGATGCATACTACCATATTCTGATGGGCAGGTGATCCAAGAGGTTCCTCCGCTTTTGGCTAGGGGCCAGTCATTATCAATTCAGGGTCCTACCCTTTGGTCTCACCACAGCCCCCTGGGTGTTCACCAAGGTCATGGCAGTTGTAGCGGCCCACCTGAGACTTCAGGGCATTCAGGTCTTTCCGTAACTGGACGACTGGCTCCTCACTGCCCCTACCAGGCATCTACTCTTACTAGCCAGAGATTTCTTTCTCCATATATCACCCCGGCTAGGGATTACCATAAATCTGAGGAAGTCTTCCCTTCAACCTGTTCAAGTGTTAGACTTCAAAGGGGTGAGAATAGATTCTTGTCAGGCCAGGGCATTCTTAACCCCAGACAGACTACACAGCCTGACACTTCATGTGTTAGTGCTTCTGCAGTCCTCTGCACCCCCTGCAGAATTAGTCCTGAGAGCCTTAGGGTCCATGGCAGCAGCTATCAACCTGATCCCCTGTCTGCATATGAGAATTTTACAGTGGATGTTGCAAGTTCAGTGGTCGATTCTTCATCAACCTCTAGATTTTCCAATCCCTCTGAGTAAAGTGTGCCAAAATTCTTTCACGTGGTGGCTCCAATCTTGGAATTTGCAGGAGGGACGTCCCTTTCTTGCACCCCAGTCGGGCAGGACTGTTCAAGGCATGTGGACTCAAAATGACACTGTTATGCATATAAATGTTCTAGAGATGAGAGCGGTCCTTTTAGCATTGCAGGCCTTTCATGCTTATCTACCTCAGGGAAGTATTGCGATCCAGTCAGACAATGTCAGTGTTCTGGTATGTTAACAAACAGGGAGGAACCAAGTCTTATCTCCTTTGTCAAGAAGCCATGAGAGTTTGGGAATGGGTGATCTCCACCAACCGCTTTCTGATAGTAACGCACATTCCGGGTTGGTCCAACATCTTAGTGGACAAATTGAGCAGAACTATCCTTTCTCCCTACGAGTGGTCTCTGAACCCTTGTGTAGTGGAACAGATCTTCCTCAAGTGGGGTCAGCCTTGCTGCAATCTCTTCACATCACCTTCCAACGCGAAGTGCTGCAAGTTTTTTTGCTCTAATTCCCCCAATGGGGGAAAGCCCCAGAAACAGTCCTGTTCATGCTTGGCCACCCGGTCTTCTTTATGCATATCCACCGCTTCTGCTCATGATACAGTTCTTACAGAAAGCTCACCGGTTGGGGAGCAGATTTATCCTCATAGCCCCATTCTGGCCTCGTCATGTCTGGTTCCCCTGCCTACGGACTCATCTCATAGCTCCACCTTGGATCTTGGATCCCATTCCGGATCTGATTTGTCATCCCTCGGGAATGCTTCCTCTGAATCTGGGCAACCTGAAGCTCACAGCTTGGCTGCTCCAGTTCCACTAGTTTCTAGGACTCCCGGTATCTCTTCTCTTGTTAAATCTATCTTAGTTGCGGCACATAAATCCTCTACCAGGAAAATTTACTCTAGCAAATGGAGACGTTTCTCCATTTGGGCTTCACAGAGAAATCTAGATCATTTTACCTCTCCGATCCCAGCAGTATTAGACTTGTTGTCTCATATCTTCCAGCAAGGATCTAGCTCTTCCACAGTGAAGGTCCAGCTGGTGGCTATTTCTCATTTCCATGTAGGGGACAATTTAGGCTCTCTTGCTGCTGCCAAAATTTGTAAGACCTTTTTGAAAGGCACTTTTCTTCTGCGACCTCCTATTAAGAATCCATCCCCACCGTGGGATCTGACTGCACTTCTTCAGGCCTTAGTTGTGCCTCCTTTTGAGCCCTCGACATCAGTTGACTTAAAACTTTTGTCATGGAAGACGGCTTTTCTGGTAGCTATAACTTCAGCAAGGAGAGTGTCGGAGCTTCAAGCTCTTTGTATGAAACCCCCATATCTTGTGTTTCATGAGGACAGGGTGTCTCATAGGACTAATCCATCATTTCTGCCTAAAGTTGCTTATGAGACAAAACATTAATCAGTCTATTAATTTGCCTGTCTTTTTCCCTAATTTTCAGAACAAAGGGGAATACAAACTTCATTTGCTGGATTTTCACAGGCAGTTATGTTTTTATTTATACAGGATGGCGGCCTTTCGTAAATCTGATCAACTTTTTGTTTCCTTTGCTAAACCCTTTTTAGGGAAACCCGTTTCAAAGGTGACTCTTGCTAGGTGGATTTCCCTTTGTATCCTACAAGCATACAGAGAACTTGGTTTATCAGAAACAGTAGGAGTTTATGCCCATTCTACACGTTCTATACATTCTACACGTTCTGTTGTCAGACACACTGACGTCCCACTCACCAGGCTAAACAAGGAGAAGGTCACTGTAAGCTGCTTGTCGGGTGCCAGGATCCACCACATAACAAAAGCACTCGGGTCACACCAAAGCAAGCACAAGTATGACTCCATCATTGTCCATGCTGGCGTGAATGACCTGAGATGTACCTCCCTGGACTACATGAAAAAAGACGTTACAGGAGCTCTTTGATCCTGTAGCCCAGGCCGGTATGGCCCTGACCTTGAGTAGCATCTTACCCTCACCAAGAATGATGCCACAGTATAAAGACAAAATGATAAATTTTAGCAATTGGCTAAAGTATTGGTGTCATTCAAAGGGGATCCAGTGTCTGTCAGCCTGGGATGACACGCTTGACAAGCCACATTGCTTCGCTAGGGATGGCTTGCACCTGTCACCCCTGAGTTTTCAAATACTTGCTAAGGCTTTTGCCTCCCCCATAGTGCCTTTTTTAGGCAAGGCTCAAAAGACAAACCCACCCCCATAGACAACACAAAGAAAAAAAAACAAAGGGTAATGCTGCTCAATGCCAGAAGTCTAAACATCAAGATGCACGCACTCGAGACTCTCCTCAGTATGGAGAATATAGATATCTGTGCAGTAACAGAAACCTGGTTCAAGGCTGCCGAGAGCACCCCAGCACTACCAGACTATACTTCATACCATGCTTTCCGGCCCCAAAACTCGGACTGAACTACAAAAGGAAGGGGCGTATCCATATTTATCAAAGATACCCACACCTCCAGGCTAGTGGCACTGCACGAAGCTTTGGAGACCATCCATGTGCAACTAACAGTGGGCAAAACTGCCTTTCAGTTTGTAGCCTGCTACAGATCACCCTCCCAAACACAGGAACCTCACTCGGCTTTCCTGAGAACACTGGAGAATATAAAGGTCTCTCCAAACACTATTATATTCGGTGACTTCAACTACCCAAACATCGATTGGGAAAACTACTTAAGCCCAAACACCCTAGCCCAACGGTTCCTAGAATTTATAAACTCAAATGCTATGGAACAACTGGTCACCACTCCCACAAGAGGGGAAAACATACTGGATCTAGTCATCACCAACATGGGGTCTCTATGTTCCACACCAGAGGTATACCCCTCATTGGTAAGATCAGACCATAAACAAATCTCAGTGGACATCCATATTCCATCCCCACCCCCAGCCAAGGAAACCACGGTGAAGAATTTCTCAAAAGCAAACTTCACACTTCTCAAAACTGAGGTGGAATCCTTCAAAGCCCCTGGGCCAGTGGACAATATGGCCCAAAATGCAGAATCCCTTACAAAAGCATTCTATGGACACCTACAGGAATGCATGGAGCATGCTATCCCAAATAAAACCAAGACTCACTCCCCCAAAGGCAGAAGACCTGTCTGGTGGACCCTGGCCATAAATAAGCTATACAACAGAAGGAGAAAGCTACTACATGACAGAGAAAAATCCCAAAAAGGGAAGGCGTCACTGATCAGTACTAGCAAGAAATTACGATCCCTCATAAAATCTTCTAAGGCCAGCTTTGAAAGAAAAACTGCACAAGACACTAAAGATAATCACAAGGCCTTCTTTAGTTATGTCAGAAACCTGGGATGCAACTCCCAGATATGCTCTGAGTTAGTGCAAAATGACAAAAAATTCACTGAACCCACAGACACTGGCAACATCCTGGCAGAAAGGTTCAGTGCAAACTCCCCCTCCCCCCTTCTCCCCCAAAAGAGCAAATGTCTATCCCGACAGAGTGTAGCCTTCCTAAGATCACAGATACACAGGTGAGAGCTGCCCTCTCCAAAGCTAAAAACACAGCATCAATGGGACCAGACGGTGTCCCGGGCTGTGTCTTACACGAGCTCCAAGAAGAACTAAACCCTCATATAAAGTCACTGTTCAATCTCAGCCTTACTACAGGATATGTTCCCAAGGAATGGCATACAGCAACAGTGGTCCCACTCCACAAAGGTGGTGCCACAACAGACCCCGGAAACTATCGCCTATAAGCCTGACTAGCCTGGTCTGCAAAGCTATGGAATGTATCATCATGGAAATCATAAACAAAGACATTGGGAACCTCCAGACATTGGATCCTACCCACTTCGGCTTCGTTAAGGGCAGATTTTGCCTCTTGAACCTGGTCAACTTCTTTGAAACAGTTACCAAAGCCATAGATGAAGGGAAGGTAGTCCACACAGCCTACCTGGACCTTGCAAAGGCCATTTGACACAATACCCCACTCGGGCATCATAAATAAGCTCACCAGCTTAAATATCAACCCCTATGTCACAAGATGGGTTGCAGACTGGCTCAGGGATAGAACCCACATGGTCAGAATAGCAGGTGCCATGTCAGACACTAAACCAGTTACAAGTGGTGTCCCACAAGGCTCAGTACTGCGACCTCTCTTGTTCGGTATATATTTCTCCGAGGTACAGGCTAACACGGGTGGACTATGGCTGACCAAGTTCACAGATGACTGCAAACTGGGTGCTATAATCAACTCTCTGACTGACACAAGCATCCTCCAAAAGGGTCTCACAGAGAACAGATAACTGGTGCCAGAGCCATGGCCTAAAGCTAAATGCCAAAAAGTGCATAGTCATCCCCTTTGGAAAAAACAAAGTGCCCACAAATTACCACATAGGTGGTAATCCATTAAGTACGGAAGAAGTAATTAGGGACTTGGGGACCCAAGTAGATAGCAATCTCTCCTTTGACAATCACGTTGCCAAAGTGGGTAGAAAGACCTTCTATATAGCCCACCTTATCATGAAAGGGTTCACATCTAGATCAAGAGAGGTCATTGTGCCCCTCTACTCATCACTTATCAGGCCCATAATTGAGTACAATTCCCTGTTTGGGATGTTCCTTACCCAACACCTTCAGCAACTGGAAAGACCCCAAAAGTATCTCACCAAAAGGATCAAGGGGCTCAAACAGATACCCTATGCAGTTCGGCTAAAGAAACTCCAGCTCTACTCAGTTGCGTACCGCCTACTCAGAGGCAATCTGTGTCTGACGTATAAAGCCATGTCCAACCCAGAATTAATGGACATGCTAGACCTCAGGAAATCTAAATCCCTTAGAGCTACATGCTCCAGGGACCTGAACCTCAGCACAGAAATAAATAGGACATACTGGAGGGACAGATTCATATCCCAGAGGCTCCCCTCACTCTGGAACAAAATCCCAATCAGTGTCAGGCAGAGCCCCTAACTGACCCTCTTCAACAGAAATCTTGATGAATGGATGGGAGATCATAAGTTTACCCCTGGGATCTCTTCTGTGTCGCTGCTTGACAGAGGTACAGTAAACAAACCTTAAAAGGGCTACCTTCTGTGACCTACTATACAAAGGCACAGTTAACTAATCTAAAAGGGTGGTGAAAGCCAAACATACTCTGGCTAGGCTTATAAATGCCCTAGGGCAGATAGCCTAGTATCAACCTATGAACCTATGAACCTATAGCGACGTCTGCAGCATTCTGGTCTAGAGTTTCCCTGGATGATATTTGTTCAGCGGCTACTTGGGTGTCTTCTCACACCTTTATTAATCATTATAAACTGGATTTGGTGTCTAAGGGAAGGGCTTCCTTTGGCTCTGTGGTGCTCCAGAATATCCTTCCTTAAGGGCCTCCCAAGAATTCGGGTAGCTGGGGACTCTGTCCCACAGGTTGCTGATCAAATGAAGTTAACTACTTCAGATGAAGAAGTTATGTACTCACCATAACATTCCATCTGAGTAGGTAAACTTTATTTGTCAGCAACTGCCCCTCCCTCCTTCTCCATTACCCTGGCATTATTTTTGCTGAACTTGATGTCTGGAGTTCACGAGCTGGAGGTTTGTCCTTGGTTTAGAGGTCTCAGGTTAGTTTGTTGGTATCATGTGTGGAGTGGCAAACTCGATCTGAGGATTGGAAGGAGGTTGCAGTGCAGTATGGGTAGGGGGAGGAGCTTGGAGCTCAGATCTTTTTGCTTGGTATGATGCCAGCTCAGATCCATATTGGATCCGAAACCCACAGGTTGCTGACAAATGAAGTTTACCTACTCAGATGGAACGTTATGGTGAGTACATGACTTCTTTTTTAAAAGAAAAGAACAGTGTTTGATATTCACTTTTATCTTTTAAGTCCTTTTTTAGGTCTTGAGACTCAGCAGTCTGAGACTCATTTCTACTAAGGGCATCTGGGCATCAAAAATCTGTGGTTTAACAACTGAGGTGCCCAACTGGTTTGAGGTCCATTTTCCGTATTGACCGAGGAGCTCTTTCTGGTTAAGCAAATTGTTCAGTCACACAGTAGACAAATGGTGACTGAGGGAAACAAACCTAGGACTAGAAGATGAAGCTCGCAGCCATCTCATAGTCCAAATCATCTGCACTAAATTAACAAACTAGGTATCTGTGTAAGTATGCATATGAAGAGCAAAAGTATTGCATTCTTAAGGGGATGAGTTAGTTATGACCAGCCTCATCAGTCATTCAGTTCATAGTGCTGCCTAATAAATAGTCAGTCTTGAATATTGTCATCCCAAATTGGAAAAAAAAAAAAACATTGTAAGTGAACTTCATATTAAGCATTATGTGGGTCTAGCCCAGCTATGCAGAAGTCTTTGTCTCCTTTATTTGATGTCTGTATGATTTGACTTTGGCTAAACTAGAGACTGAATAAGCTCATGGTGTATTGTTGTGTAACTGACTCTGTCAACACGGCTACCAGCATCCATATGTATATCTCAACATATAAAAAATATTAAACGTAGAGGATAAACTGGGCTGTAAGCACCATTAAGCATGGAATAAAATTAATTATTTACCAAAGACTGTTCACTGGCTGTCCTGTTGATGACATGTTTATCCCCCACAGCAGAGCCTATAAAGTGGTCATATTTTCCTCCAGATCTGAATGTATTTCCACATCTAAAAGCAACCAATAATACATTTACTGCAGCTAGTGAATTACCACCATAAACTTAATACTGCACTGCACTGCACTAATCAATTATAAATCATTATTTCTTCTCCAGGTATTTGCAGAATAATTAGGCGATTGTTTTTCTTTCTGCATATTCCCACTTTAAGTGTTTTCGACAGTACATGCTAAAAGAATAACCATAATAATAGTAATGAAGCTGCATTATAAAATTACATAAAAGCATGCATGAGATGAAGCCTTTTTTTTCCTTTTTTCGTCCTCAAGCAAGTAATGTGAAGCAGTCATGCAAAAGAATGTGAAATGGAGACATTACATCAAAGAGTCACTAACTTCTGTATAATTTCTTAATCACCCGTCCCCGTATAGGTTGTAACCTGAACACACCCTCTCATGAAACAGACGCTTACATTCCCAGATGAAAAGTATATTGCTTATAGAACAGGACATCCTTCAGGCATAGAACTGGGTGGACCTGGGCATGACCTCCATCACATGAAACACTGTAAGCACAACTTAGTCTCTAGTTACCCCAAGACAACTTAGTCTCTCTTATCCAGCTACCTGATACATAAGAAAAAATGTTTATGTTATTACACAATGGAGAGCTTAGACTTCATGTAAAGGTGCTTGTTGAATCAGAATAGATTTAATTAGCATCCTTGTATCTAAGAGTTTAACAGCTCAGTTCATAACTATATTACTCTTACATTTATTTTTTTAAGCAAGAAACATCTTTACTGAATAAACACTTATGACACAGGCAATCATAAATTTATATAAAAGAAAATGAGCTATATTGATAGATAATTTAATTCACAAAGATTATACATCACATCTAATTTTCTGTACACTCATTGTCTCTCAAACATTACATAGCTAATTCAGTTCCTCCTTTCCTTAAA
Organism: Protopterus annectens; assembly: GCF_019279795.1. Lineage (NCBI taxonomy): Eukaryota > Metazoa > Chordata > Ceratodontiformes > Protopteridae > Protopterus > Protopterus annectens. The sequence continues at coordinate 1,473,222,091 of NC_056744.1, forward strand.
GCTGATTCTGCCTCCAAAACATTTTTCTGCGTGTATTATTTCCACATTTCCCATTTTTATGCAATTTGCTCCTCCCATTTTCTAAAAATACCTCTTCCAGTGGTTTTATCTGTTACCACATTCACTATTTCTAGTATGGCTGGTTTAGATTTTGATTTAAATTTTCTAGTAACTGCTTTTTGACACCACCAGAATTAAACTCACTTACTTAGGCCTTACTGTGCCTATACAATTCTGATTCTGTATCATAGCTCAAAAATAATAATAATAATAATAATAATAATAATAATAATAATAATAATAATGTCCTTAATTGCACCAATTTGCTCACTCAGTATTTCTAACAGTATAGTTTGCAGGGCATTTTGAAAGTCTGCCAACTCATTACACTCCCAAAAAATATGTCCCCAATTACCTGTTTCTTCCCACCTTCAACATATGCAGTCTACCTGAGGAAAAATTCTTTGGAGTCCGTCTGGGGTATAAAACTACCTATGCAAAGACTTCCGAGCAAAGATCCTAAATCTTCTAGACTTTGCTGCATATTTGGGAGCCATACATACATCCTCCCAGTGTTTCTTTGTCAATTGCTTATCCAATCTCTCATCCCAATCCTTTTTAACCTCCTCTGATTGAGTTCTATAATTATCATATCATATTTTATATGCCCTGCTAATTATCCCTTTTTTAACACAAGCTTCTATTTTAGATTATACTAAAAATTCTAGTAGTGCTAGTCTTTCACCTACAATCCTCCCTATTCCTTTCTCTTTGCCTGTACTATGATATCAATCCTTGATAGGGAAGACAATCTCTGGCCTGCAGTCCAAATGAATGTTTGGCATCAGAAGGATCAAATTATCCCACTTGACTTTTGTCCTTTTTCCCAGCCAGATAAAATCCTTTAGATAGAACCCACAAAAAAGGGAGAGGAGTAGCTCTCCTATACTCATCCTCCTTATCAGTTACTCCCTATAACAAACCTACTCCCCACTTCAATAATGCCGAATTACTCCTAGCACTACTCCACATTAATAAACACAAACACATATGTATAGCCTCCCTTTACATCCCCCCTGGTGACAATATTTCTACACTCCAGGACTTCCTCTCCTGCTTTATACCAACATTAGCAATGAAACAATAATTTTGGGAGACATGAATATCAATTGTTCCTCCATTCAGTCTCCCACAAACCACTTAACATCAACCTCTATAATTTCTCACAGCTAATCAACTCCATAACCTGGCCCTCAAAAAAACTCTCCAGTGGTAGTACCTTAGACTGGATTTTAGTCTCTCACCCCCATTATTTCTCTGACAATGGCACCCTTCCCTTCCCGATCCCCTTAGTGACCACTTACCCACATTCACACATCAGCTTCCTTCAGCCTTACATCTAACTCATAATTATATTACTACTCGCTACCAAAAACTCTTCAACCCCATTACCTTTTCTAACTCTCTAAAAGCAATAAACTGGAACACTCTAAAAACTCTACCCCTGGAAAATGCAGTTGCCCACTTCAACTCAACCTTCTTAAACCTCCTAGACCACCATGCCCCCATAAAGACAAAAAGAACAAAAATCAAAACTGCCCCTTGGCTAACCAAAAACACACTAGCAACCATGTGCCACAGAGATAAAGCTTGGGCACATTACCAGAAAAATAGGACTCTCCCCATCCATAATGAATACAAAACACTTAGAAACAAAGTAAAAAAGCTCATCATCACTGATCGACAGAATTACTTCTTCATACTCCAAAACAACAATAAAACAAACCCTCAAAAATTCTGGAGAGGAATCTCCAATCTCCTTACTCCCATCAAAACAGATAATCCCAGCCCAGACCCTAATGCTCCAGACATAGATTTGGCTACACAATTTAACTCTTTTTTCATTGATTCTATTTCCAAACTAACCTCATCATTCTCTAACATCACCACACCCTCCACTTCATCCCCATTCTCTTCTACTAACACTCCACCCTCCACTTCTACTTCACCCCATCCTCCTCTACTAACACTATACCCTCCACTTCTACTTCTCCCCATCCTCTTCTACTAACACTCTACCCTCCACTTTTACTTCACCCCATCCTCCTCTACTAACACTCTACCCTCCACTTCTACTTCACCCCATCCTCGTCTACTAACACTCTACCCTCAACTTCTACTTCACCCCATCCTCATCTACTAACACTCTACCCTCCACTTCTACTTCACCCCATCCTCGTCTACTAACACTCTACCCTCCACTTCTACTTCACCCCATCCTCCTCTACTAACACTATACCCTCCACTTCTACTTCTCCCCCATCCTCTTCTACTAACACTATACCCTCCACTTCTATTTCTCCCCCATCCTCTTCTACTAACACTCTACCCTCCACTTCTACTTCACCCCATCCTTGTCTACTAACACTCTACCCTCCACTTCTACTTCACCCCCATCCTCTTCTACTAACACTCTACCCTCCACTTCTACTTCTCCCCCATCCTCTTCTACTAACACTCTACCCTCCACTTCTACTTCTCCCCCATCCTCTTCTACTAACACTCTACCCTCCACTTCTACTTCACCCCATCCTCCTCTACTAACACTATACCCTCCACTTCTACTTCTCCCCATCCTCTTCTACTAACACTATACCCTCCACTTCTACTTCTCCCCATCCTCTTCTACTAATACTCTTACCCTCCACTTCTACTTCTTCCCCATCCTCTTCTACTAACACTATACCCTCCACTTCTACTTCTCCCCATCCTCTTCTATTAACACTCTACCCTCCACTTCTACTTTTCCCCCATCCTCTTCTACTAACACTCTTACCCTCCACTTCTACTTCTCCCCCATCCTCTTCTACTAACACTCTACCCTCCACTTCTACTTCTCCCCCATCCTCTTCTACTAACACTCTACCTTCCACTTCTACTTCACCCCCATCCTCCTCTACAAACTCTCTACCCTCCACTTCTACTTCACCACATCCTCCTCTACTAGCACTCTACCCTCCACTTCTACTTCTACTCTCATTTCTTCTCCATCACCACCGCCCTCAAATACCCCCTCTTTCCACTCTCCACCTTTCTCATTAAAACCTATACCCACATCTACCATAAAAAAACTCTTTCAGAAATGGAAGCCATGCTCTAATGCCCCCCATAACATTTCTTCATACTTTCTTAGCATAGCTGCTGAAGCCATTGCCTGCCCCATCAGCATTCTAATCAACCGCTCTATCCAAGAAAGTTTAGTACCCCAAGTTTGGAAAAAAGCTTTTATCATACCTTTGCTTAAAGGTGGCAACAATAACAATATTACTAATTTCCATTCCATCACTATCCTGTCTCCCATCTCTAAACTCCTAGAAAAGTATATCCATCTACAACTCCTACCACATCTCTTAGACAGTCACCTACTAACTCCCACACAACATGGTTTTAGACCCGGTCACAGCACTATGACAGCCCTTCTTTCCTTCCTAGAAACTATGAGTAAAGCCTGGGACTCAAGCCACATTGTTTCTACCCTCCTACTTGACCTCTCTAAGGCCTTTGACACTATCTCTCACAATCTACTTCTAACTAAATTCTCTAAGCTTAACCTATCACCTTCCTCTCTGAACTGGTTCACCAGCTACTTATCCAATAGATATCAAGCAGTAAAATGGAAAAAAGCCACCTCCTCATTCCTTAACAGCCCAACTGGAGTTCCCCAGGGATCCATACTGGGTCCCCTCCTCTTCAATATATTTATAAACGACTTCCGCGACTCCATCTCTTTCACAAATATTATCCAATACGCAGATGATTCAACTATTATCTGTTCTGCCACCTCCATCCCTACACTCCTAAAGCTTACACAAGATGCCTTTTCAACCACCGAACAATGGATGAAAGAAATCACCTAGCACTCAATGCCTCTAAAACCAAATTAATGGTATATACTCCCTCTAAAGTCACCTCTTTCAATATAAACGCATACTCTATTACTAGGCATAACAATACGTCTCTTGAATTGGTATTAGAGGCCAAATTACTAGGGGTCCAAATAGACAGTTAGCTTAAATTCAACTCCCCCCTTCAACTAAATATAAAAAAAAACACCAAAAACTTGGCATGCTCTACCGACAAAATCGTTATCTCACGCCCTCCACTAAATTCACTCTCTCGACCACATTTCTTATCCCCTCCTTCCTCTATGGCGCCCCACTCCTAACTAACCTACAATCTTCCCTTAAAGCACAACTTTCCTCTTGCTATAACAAAATTGCCAAGTTCGCTACCAGCCATAAGTCCTCCACCCACCACTGTACATTTCTCCACAAACTAAAATGGCTAGAACTATCCAGTCATCTTACCTACACTCAACTTACTCTTTTACACAAGCTCATTTTCAACCCCTCCCTCTGTCCCTCCCTTTCCTCTACCTTTAAAATGCACCTCCCTGATAGACTACTAAGATCTAACAATCAAAACCTAATAGAATTGTATAAACCAACTCGTCCCCCAGGTAAAAATCTCCTATCCTTTGGTCTAGCACATCTCTGTAACTCCCTACCACCATCCATCCGTACCACCTCAAACCACTTTTCATTCAAAAAATCTCTTCACTCACATCTAATATCCCAGTGAGAATGGTCCTGCTCCCACCCCACATAATCTCCACCCCTCTTTACACTGGCAATTTCCATTTTACTTACTCTCCTAACTCATACATCCTGCTCTTGCACGTACTAAGCTATTTAAATAGAATGTATTAGAATGCACCTCTTACGTGCAAGCTTCCTTAAGATGTAATGGCTTCTCAGTATTTATATTGTAATGTTCTTTTTTTTACTAGTCTGTAGCATCTGTAATGTTTTTCACTAGTCTGTAGCATCTGTAATGTTTTTCACTAGTCTGTACTATTTGTCATGTTTTTCACTAGTCTATACTATTTGTAATGATTGTAACCTAAAACCTTACTGTAACCTTGCTTGTTTTTGGAGCTTTTCTGCCCAGGACTCCATTGAAAATGGGTTCATCTTGGCCCAGTGGACTATCCTGGTAAACCAACTGCAAATAAAATAAAATAAAATAAATTATTTATTAATTTCTGTCCATAACTTCTCCACTGCTTGATAAAATTATGGCTGATCTTTGTATAAAACTAAAGGGACTAAAACATTTTCATTACTAGTATCTTGCTATCCATATCCATAAACATAGCTTTCAGTTTCTAATTTTTGTATTGTCTTTTATGTAGTCTCTTCCCACATATCCTTAGCTGCCAAAACACAATCCTTTTTAACCCAAACTCCGAAGTACTTCATTTTATCATGCTCCCAATAAATATGGGTATTGATGAACCATTTCATGTGTGGGTGCACAGTTTACAGCTATAGCCTTTGTTTTATCATCATTAATTTTGTATCCCAAAAAGACTTGAAACTGTCTCAGAATGTTCCACAACACTGAAATGTCCTTTTCAGGTTTTATCATGTACAAAATAATATCATCTACAAATAAAGCCAACCTTTCTTGATTACTATACCAGTTATATCCTTGAATTTCTTACTCCCTTATTTTCTTTGCCAATGGTTCTAAACATAAAGCAAATAACAAAAGGGAAAGAGGACACCCCTGCTTGGTTCCTTTGTTCAAACAGAAATTCTCAGAGAACCCCCACCCCACACTTTAATGTTTTTCCTCTGAGCCCTCATATATCCTCCTAAATTAACCTTATTATTTTGTGAGAGAACGCAAATGCTTCCATTGCTCTACTCATAAAATCCCAGATCACTCTGTTGAATGCTTTCTCTACATTAAGACCCACCAAACAACAGTGGTATTTTCTTACATTCTGGTTCCCTCTGGATCATTGTTCTATTAATGTTGTCAAATGCTTGCCTCTCCTCTGCAAAACCACACTGATCCACATCTATCAATTTTGGCTTCACGTTTGCCATTCTTTTAGCCAGTGTAATCATCAATGCTTTATAATCGTGGTTTAGAATTGAAATGGGCCAATATGAAGTTGGATCTGAAGGGTCTTTACTATCTTTAAGTATTGTAGCCACCACAGCCTTGTACCAGGATGTTGGTGCTTCTCCTTCTTTTAAAATACTGTTAAACAAAACCTTCCAGATCTTTATCACTTTCTTCCCTCCTAACTTCCAAACTTCCACAGGAATAGCAGATATTCCTGGAGACTTTCCTGTAGATTGCTTATACATCACCATTTTTATCTCAGCTTCTCCTATCCTGTCAGCAACTGAGCCTCATCTACCTCTAACCTTGGCATATTTAATTCTTCCATAAACATTTCCATTTGTATTTTTTCTTGATTTCCACATTTCTGTGCTTTATGCAGATTGTTATAAAATGTCCCTAATATTTCTAATACCTCTGCAGGATCTCTGGTTATTTTCCTTGTTATAGGCTCCTTAAGTTAAGCAACAGCTTTAGATAGTCACTTATATTCTGTTTAGCACTCTGTAGTTGCACCTCTTCTTGTTTTGTGACATTCCCTCTATTCTGCAATAATGTATCCTTTGTCAGTTCTCTAAATAATTTCTACCCTACTTGTAAACTCCACTTTCCTTTTATCTCACACCTTAGCTATATTTTCTGAATACATTTCCTCCACACTCTTACATTTATGCTGCAAAAACTACACCTAGGCTAATTTTCTTTTGTTGTCTTTTTTCATCAATATCTTAGCACTTCACTGGAATGTGATATGCAAATGTGTCAAGCAGATTTCTTGTCACTGTGCTGGTAGTGTGGAGTCAGGGTTGCCAGATTTCCAGACCCCAGGTAGGGACAAAAAAAAAAAAAAGAAGGTCTCTCACGGCAAGTGAAGACCAAAAAAAAAAGGTCTTTAATGCGGAACACAGTTCCACATTAAAGAACAGTAGCTCAGTAGCTCTCCACTAAACATGGAGCTTCTCCTGTTTAATGCATTGTAGTTCCGCATTCAACACAAGTAGCTCCGTGTTTAGCTATTTTTGATTGGCCCGTATACCGGCATATGGGCCAATAAAAAAAAAAAACAAAAAAAAACAAACAAAGCAGAGGCTGGCCGGGATTTAAACCGGCATTGCGGGACTCGGGATCAGGCTGCTGATCTCAGGACAGTCCCGCCCAAATAGAGATGTCTGGCAACCCTGTGTGGAGTCCATTTCTTTTTCCAGTTAAGGATTATTTATTTCTCACAAATAAGGAATACCAGTGATCATATGGAAGAATGACACTAATCACTGCTTTAAAACAAAATATTATTCCTTACTGTTTTTTTAACACGAAATTTTCCAAATGCCATATTCTGTATTTTATTTTACAATTATTAGAATGAATTTGATTGGAATAATTAAAAAAAATACTAACATTATGAAAAATAGTTAACATCTATAAAGGATGGTATGACAGGCACAGATGCTATTGTTAGTGTTTATTTTTCTTTGCAGGTCTGTTCATCAATTTATTTTTCCTTATTTTCACGGTCCACCTATATATATATATATACAGATAGTTAGACATACAAACAGATAGATAGCTATAGATATATAATGATATGTATTTTTCAGATACTTTTGTTTATACCATTATACACTATGTAAGGAATCAAGTAATCCCACGTAGACAGCATTCTTATGTTTGTTAACTAGTTAAGTCTACAGGCAGAAATGCCATTTTTTTTTTTTTTTTTTTTGAGGGGGGGGGGGACTATCTTGGAGGTTACATCTAATGAAGTGACTTGCTTAAGCAACAATTTATAGACATACACTGTAGGCCAGTGCAAGTCTTAAGCTGCATAGTGAGAACATATGTGTAAAGCAGACATGAATAACTAAATGGAGACATGCTGCATGGGTAGGCAGACAGCTGTACTTCAAGCAGAATGTACTAGGCAGGATGGAAGAAATAGCTGAAAGGTGCAGAAGAGGAGTTACATAGTTAAGAAAGGTATTGATTTAATGCTGCATTCTGCAAGGTCACAGGAAAATGTACCCAGGCCTAAGCAGATAGCACAAGTTAGCAGCTGCTGCATCAGGCTGTCACTAGGTGCTACATACCAACAATGTATAACAGATGTTAAAGAGTTTCTGTCTGGTGACCAGCCGCCTGGACACCTTATTTGTTCCATTAAATGGAAAGAAAGGGAAGCATAGAAAAGTAGAAACGATGTATATATCAAACAGAGGTAAACACAGAAGGGAAATACAAAGGGAAATGTAAGTGGAGGAGGAAGAGAACTATATTTTTTCCAGGTATGAATCCCCAGTTTATTAGGCACTGACATGTTGGGTTGTCATCAGCCCGTCCTAAAATAAATTGCAGATTTGCTAGACCAGCTGGCCTTTGTTATTGGGGCACCAGTGCAAGGTGTAGACCATACAACTGTCCAGGTGGATGCAGGTTCTCCATTCACCGAGTCCCAGTAATGTGCCGTGGGCCCAGTCAGCAGCTAAAACGCTGCTTCTACCTGCCCTATCACCAGTCATTTGTCTGCCTTATGTTTGTCTATTTGTATATTTCCCACATGTACCCCTCCAAGTGTATGAGAGTCCACCCTGTTTGTCTATACTGTTTTATGTGTGTCTGTCACAAGTGTATGACAGTCACTCTGTTTGACTATACTGTTCCATGTGTCTCTGACATCACTGTCTTATTTCCCACAACTTTCTTCCCTTTGTTCTCCTTTCACTGTACTCATCATCCCTTCCCACTATCTATGTATCTGTCTCTCACTCCCCCTCTCTGTCCACATATCCATATATAATGATGGGGAGGGTGAAAAGTATGGGTCTATATTATATGTTCGGAGTCTGAAAACTTCGAATCTCATATGATCGATTCCATATGAGCGAAGTTTTCAAACAACGAACATAAAATATAAACAAACTAAAAATAAAAAAATCTACCTGAATGCTGCCCCCCTGCACCCCCCACATCCCCTGCTACTTAAATATACCAACTCCAAGATCGCACTACATTGAAGTGAAGGGAAATATTCCCTACAGTGATCTCTGTTGAAACGTTCGATGTTTGAAAACTCTTCTCATATGATGTCGATCATATGAGATTCAAAGTTTTCAGACTTTGAACTTACAATATAGACCCAAAAAGTATAGCTCCAGCTAAGGCAGAACAAGAGGTTGGTGTGGACTACTTTCTTGGCATGGGCTAGAAATCCATATGAGGTACTTCAATTCTAGTTACCCACTTCAACTACAGACATGGCTGGGACAGCATCAGGTGATGACCAGTGTTCCTGGGGCTTGGTGATACCATCATGGCTGAGTATGGGAGATAGAAAGGGAGGAGTGCCATTACTGAGGATGTTTATATAAGTATAGATACGGAGTTAAGAGTCTCACCTTCTCTCCCCACTAAGCTGTAAGTATATGCTGCCACCTGTGGTAGCAGGCAGTGCAGCATTCAGCTCTCTGTATGCCCATGACATTTCATTTCGGGGATAAACTGTAGGGTTGTAAGGGCCCCAGGGCCATTAACCTAGTAACCTCCTGTGATCTCATTCAGTTGTGAGTGAGATGGAGAAAGCAGTGCAATGATACAACTATACATTCATGTGCAGTTAAGAGGTCAGAGATGTACCCACAATCTGTTAAATCTGGTTCACTACCACATGTTAACACCATGAAACAAAAGCAAAGGAGTGTGTCCACAGACTTAGACATAAACTATATCCAAATGGATGTAAACAATGATGCAGGTCCTTCGGCTTTTCCCAGTTAGGGTCGCACAGTGGATCACCAGTCCACAGATTAATTGGCAGTGGAGTTTTATGGTGTTGAGTTGCCTGCCCAGCGCCCAACCTTCACCGAAGGCACATGCATGCACACGCACCTACCTGTATGTCTTTAAAGCTCACTCAACCGTAGGGAGGACATGAAGACTCCACTGCACAGAAGGTGCTCCAGCTCAGAATCGAACCGGAGTACCTCTTGCTGTGAGGTGACAACACTAACCGCTGCACCACAGTGGGTACTAGCTGTAAACAATCACGCAGAAGCAAATAATATTATCCATGACACCACACTTACATGGACAGGTGTTATGTGGTGTCCACAACTGCACACCTGAATGGGTAGGTGTCCTGCCCCCCCAAAAAAGTGTGACAACATTAGTAGCCAAAAGCAGTGCCCAGATTGCACATACAGTCACCTATATCTGCCAACCTGGTATATCCTGCTACGTATGAGGGAATCAAAGCTTTATTATGAACACTTGTCTGAAAGGCAAAACACAGTAAAATATACACGATTCAGACCGTTCTTGCTGCATGTCTGCTTTGACAGCCAGAGATCTTCAGAACATGAGTGCTTCTGGTTATCACACTAGTACATACATTGCTGTCTGATTTGAGGGATGCTGGTTGCCCTGGTCAGGAAATAAATGAGGTTGTACCAAGCAGCCACCTTACAAAATGTACCCACATAATGTCCCAGCATCCGCTCCCTGAACTGCCTGTACAAAATGCACAATATAATCATGGTTTCCTTTGCCCTCCAGGCAGATGCTTTTGTTCCATCTTTCATCACAAATATACAGCCAAACAGCTATTCAGGGCTTTGAGTCATACTTCAAATGTGAGTTTAAATTATGTGCAGTGTACCTCAGTGTGCCTGTATTGTGAGACATGTGAACACACCCAGCCTGCAAGCATGAGCAGGTGAGCACAGCATGTTGGTAGTATGACATAGAACATACTTATGCCGTATCTTACTGATGTACTTCAGTGAAGCATAGTGATTCATAGGCACTGACAGAATATATCCTCATTAATATACATTCAGCACAAAATAGTACTTATCTGCAGATTTTCTTCCTAACACGCCATCTTAGATGTTAAAACATATAGAAAGGTGGCATCAGCAGCAGCAACTCAGCAGTTTAAACACTGAGAGTGCAGAAGTAGCAGTTCTTCAGGAGGGGGTACAATGTGTCCTAGAGTATTGGGGTAAGATTTAGGTGATCAGTGTCACAGAGTGATAATCCCTTGACTGGGAATAAATCATGGTTAAAATCGTGCTACTGTAATAACAGTGCTGTTTTTGTAAAATGGTTGACTGCAGACGCTGCCTGCAAACATAGATTATATATTATTGCAACCATAGGAAGGAAGCCCATAACTACAGAACTGCCTGTACCTCCACACTCCTGTGTGACCTACTCTCACAGATTTTAAGCATATGCCAAGAGGACATCTGTAGTGGGTGTCTATACAGGTAGCTTGTCAGCCGTCTCTCAATCCACTGCCAGCTACGGTCCCTGATAACTGTTAGACATTCTGTCCATGAAGCCCACTATTCATCTATGCAGCCATTTGGACTTCTATGTGTTCCTTATCACAGCTTCATATGTGAATCTGTGTATCTGTACCACTGTTCTTGGTTACTACTAGAATAACGTAGTGTCCAGGCCACGTGTATGACTTCTCAGAGCTTCTTATCTCTGTACTAGCCAGCTCTGTTATGTATAGCCAAGCTAACCTATTGATTCTCATTGGTAGGCTACTGCTGCCAGACATTGTAGGGCTACAATAATGGTTTCTTCTTTTTATAAGTGTACTCATGTCTTCCACAGGGGAGAGGGCAGAGGTTAGACAACTTTAGCCAAAATAAGAACAAACAGAGAACAGTGTGCTAATACAGACACTCAGGATTAATGGAAAACTCCATTTCAGAGACTTTATGGGACCTTGTGTGGGGCACAGAGGTCAGTGACATCAATGCTGTGGGTGGGGAGATTTGCACAATATCAGAAGAGTGCCAGTGATGTGGTATAGAGGGCCTTGTAAAGGGCACACAGTATAAAAAGTGACAGGTCAGCAGCTGTGGGAGTGGGGAGGTGTTAACTTCCCAGTGCAAGCTTCATAGACAATAAAACATCCTAGTATCCCTGCGTAGAGACAAAGAAGAGGGCACAGTTATACCTGAAGGAATCGACTTAGGTTTTGGGAATGGTAAAACTCAAGGTATCTCACAGGGAGAGCAATCAAGCTGGTATCCACAATATGCTTGTACTTCAGCAATACTATACATATAGACCATAAGAGATACCAAGGCGTATATTCCCTGTAGGTATCTAGTTTGTTCAGGCACAGAGAAAATATCAGCAACAGTGTGTGTGTGTGTGTGTGTGTGTGTGTGTGTGTGTGTGTGTGTGTGTGTGTGTGTGTGTGTTTTATAGCTGTATGTTTCTTCCTACCATAGGATCTTAAATGTTGCAGAGGGGACCGGATGGAGAGATGAAAACTCAGTAAGCAAAGGAGAGTAGTAGTGCTGAAATCGAATTCATCCTCAAGTCTTGATGAATACCTTCGCGAGGTGGACCCTGTTTTTTCACAAAATCTCACCAAGACGACACTGATATATACACTGTATTTATATAGCATATATCATGGACAAAAGTATATCAAAAATCAAAAAATATAGCTGGGTGCACAAGACCCAGGATAAGAAAGTGCTCAATCGTGGTAGGTGCACTGGTGTCAGGACTGGAAAAAAATGACAGTATATAATCCTCAAAATACGTAAACATTCCTACAATGGGGCCAGGCCCAGGGGGAGAATGCCCCCCCTGTTTTAGAAGGAAGTAGCAGTCCACAAAAATGACAAAAATTGATTGGCCAAAGAAGAGCCATAAAGACGACAGAGTGGACTATTGAGGATAAGAAAGAAATTATGTATTGTTACTATTATGCAAAAAGCCCAGAATTTCCAGATACAAGATATACAAAATGATTAAGAGAGAAATTAGAGGAAAGAAAAATACTTCCACAGGAAAAACTGTTACAAGCTTCAAATAAACAGTTGCTTTCATTAATACAACAGATTTTTGAAAAACAGTATATAGATCAAGTAACCTTGATCTCTGGAAAAAGAAGCCTCTGAGGAAGTGAGAAAATATAAACAACAAAACCTAGAGATATTTGAAAAATGTAAAAAAGAAATATGGACATGGGAAAGAAAGAGAGATTTGATATGGTGCAATATTTATGCAAAGGAGAAAGCCAAGTTAACTAATATGGAGAAGACAGTCTCAAAGATATTCGAAGAAAGATACAGGCAAAGACATTCAGATATGGAAAATTTCACAACAAAAAGACTAAAAGCACAAAGATGTAATGTAGAAAAGATTCGTAAAGTAGAAGTTAAAGAAATGGAAGTTTAAGTTATGGAGTGATTGCGAAGTTAAGGATTTAATGTAGAAGGTCTAAAAGAAACTACATCACAGCAGGATGGAGTGAGTCCCCAGAATAAGGAAATGCAAGATCAGGAGACATGAAGAAGAAATATGGACATGGGAAAGGAAAAGAGATTTAATATGGTGTAATATTTATGCAAAGGAGAAAGCAAAACTAACCAATACAAAAAGAGCAGCGCCAAAGATATTTGAAGAAAAACATAGGGAAAGGAATCAGGATATGGAAAACTTTACAATACAAAAAGTAAGAAAACTAAGAGGAAAAGCAGAAAAAGAGATGAGTAATGGAGAATTTTATTTTTATTTTTTATTTGATTTGAAGTTTGTTTTCCAGGATAGTCCATTGGGCCAGAAGAGCCCATTTTCAATGGAGTCCTGGGGAGAAAAGCTCCACAGTATACGATGAAAAAACAACAAAGTTTTGTTAGTATAAAAATAACAATAGTACAGATAAAAAATGCTACCTGAAGGTGCAATTTAGTAAGATGTAAAAACAGAATTAAAGGCTAAGTGAATATTATGATGTTTACAAATATGTAATTCCACGATTGCAAATGCATACAACTATAAGAAGATATTTACAGAATGAGTATTTCTGCAGAGGAAAATATGAAGGAGGAGGAAGAGATAGAATTGGGTATATGGGGTAAGGGGAAGATGAGTTTAGGGAAGAAGGGGAGTAAGGAAGGGAGTGGGGAGAAAGATAGCACAGAGCAGGATGGGGAAGAAGATAGAGAATGGGGATGTGAAACAGGTGTGTTACTGGGGAATTCATGTGGGATGGGAACAGGAGCATTCCCAGAGGGTTTTTAGGTAAGAATGGAGCAAGGGTTTGAAAGTAGAGAGGCTGCTAGTGGTGCAAAGGTGAGGTGGCAGGGAGTTCCAGAGTCGTGCTAAGGAGAAGGATAGTAGAGATTTGCAGGTGGGCATGCAGGCTTATGCAGTTCGATCAGATTTTGGGTATTGGTTCTTAGGAGTCTGTTAGTAAGGTGAATTTTAAAGGTTGAGGCAAGGGCGGGGCAAAGAGAGGGATTAAAGATGAGTTTGTGGGCATTTATAGTTGAATGTAGGTGAGGTAATTGGGCAACTCTAGCCGATTTCGTTTGTGGAGGGCAGTACAGTGATGGGTGGAATATCTGTATCCAGTGGCGAATTTGGAGATTTTGTTGTAACAGCAAGACAATTTTGTCTTTAAGGATGATTGTAATTTAGTTAGGAGTGGGGCACCATAAAGGAGAGAAGGGATAGGATATGTGGTAGAGAGAACAAGCCTGGTAGAGGGGGTGAGGTAGCAATTGTGGGCATAGAGCATGCCTACTTTCTGGTGGGTTTTTTTGATATTTGTGTGGAGGTGGATATCAAACTTGAGCTGATCGTCAATAAGTACTCCAAGCAGTTTTGCATTGGATACTATTTCAAGAGGAGTATTTTTCTTACTGATGATGGAGAATGAGTTTTTGTCGGTTATTGTGGTTTTTGAGGGGGTGAATATCATGAGTTTGATTTTTGATGCATTGAGTGCCAGATGGTTCTCTAGCATCTATTGCTCAGTGGAGGAGAAGGCATCTTGTGTTAGTTTTATGAGAGTGGAGGTGGAGGTGGCAGAGCAGATGATTGTTGAGTCATCAGCGTATTGGATAATGTTTGCATTAGGAATAGAGCGGTGAAAGGCATTAATGAAAATATTGAACAGTAGGGGACCTAATATGGAGCCCTGGGGTACGTCAGTGGGAGTTTTGAGGAATGAGGAGAAGGTTTTTTTTCCATTTCACGGCTTGCTGCCTGTTAGAGAGATAGCTGGTAAACCAGTTGAAAGAGGAGGGAGAAAGATTTAGGTTAGAGAGTTTAGTTAGGAGAAGGTTATGAGAGATGGTATTAAAGACCTTAGAAAGATCAAGAAGGAAGGTAGACACAGTGTGTCCAGAATCACGGACTTTATTCACTGTTTCGAGGAAGGAGAGGAGGGCAGTAGTGGTGCTATGGCCAGGTCTGAATCCATGTTGTGTGGGAGTTAGCAGATGGTTGTCTATGAGATATGGTAAAAGTTGTAGGTGGATACACTTTTCAAGAAGTTTTGAGATGGGTGATAAGATAGCGATAGGCCGGAAATTAGAGATATTATAGTTGTTACCCCCTTTGTGGAGGGGAATAATAAAGGACTTTTTCCAGAGTTGGGGTACATGGCCTTCTTGGATTGATCGATTTATAAGAATGCAGATGGGGAAGGCAACAGCATCGGCAGCTGTCTTTAGGAAGTATGAAGGAATGTTATCAGGAGCATTGGAGCATGGTTTTAAGTTCTGGAGGAGTTTTTTTCTAGTTACTATGGGGATGGGTTGTACAGAGAAGGGAGGAGGTTGGGAGGTGGGAGTATTTGAGTAGGAAGAGATAGGGGATGGTAGAGGAGAGGATGTAGGGTTGTTTGTGAAGGATGATGTTAGTTTGGTTATTGAGTCAATGAAGAAAGAATTGAATTGTGTGGCTAAGTCCTTGTCGGGGGTATAGGGGTCTGGGCTAGGATTTTCTTTTCTACCAGGGTTAAAGAGGGAGGTGATACCATCCCATAATTTTTTTGGGTTTGTCTTATGGTTGTTTTGGAGTGAGGAGAAGTAGGATTTACGGTCTAAAGAAATAAGTTTTTTTGCTCTGCTATGAAGTATTCTGTATTCATTTAGGGTGATGGGAGTTTTATGTTTATGGTGATGGTTTAGGGCTTTATCTCGGAGGTGCATGACAGCTAAGGTATCTTTGCTTAGCCAAGGGATAGTGTTACTTTTAATCCTTTTTGTTTTTAGTGGGGCAATGGTATCTAAAAGTTTTGTAAATGTAGTATTGAAGTAGGTGATGGCATCTTCTAGGAGGAGGGTTTTTAGGGGGCTCCAGTTGAAATGTTTTAGTGTGTTGGAGAAAGTGGAGGGGTTGAAGTGTTTTAGGGAACATGTGGAGATGTAGGTAGGAGAGAGTTGTAGGGAGGGGGAGTGACGATGAGCAAAAGTGGGAAAGTAGTCACTGAGGGAGTCAGGGAGGGTACCACAACTGGATATATAATGAGGGTGAGAGACCAGAATCCATTCAAGGGTACTACCAGAGGAGTGATCTTTGGTAGGTCTGGTAGTGGAGTTGATTAGCTGATTGAAGTTGTAGAGGTTTATATTCAGGGGATTTATGGGAGATTGAATGCTGATTCAGTTAATGTTTGTGTCGCCAAGGATTATAGTCTCATTGGTTATGTTGGTGGAGAGCCAGGAGAGTATATCTTCCAGTGAATGGACATTGTCCCCGGGAGGGATGTAGAGGGAGGCTATGCAAATGAACTTATGTCTATTTATTTGAAGTAGGGCAAGGATTAGTTCAGCATTAGCGAATTGGGGAATGGATTTAGTATATGGAGTAACTGACAGGGAGGAAGAGTACAAGAGAGTGACACCACCACCTTTTTTATGGGTTCTGTCCTTTCTAATAATACTGTAGTTGGGGGGTGGTATTTCAGAGTCTTTTATCGATGGTTTCAGCCATGTTTCTGAGCTGGCCAGGATGTCTGGTTGGTTATGGAGAAGCCAGGCATGTAGGTTAGGGATTTTGTTACATATACTTTGAGCATTCAGAGCTGAGAGGAAGAGAAATTTTCCTGATGAGGGGGGAGCATGAAGGAGGGAATTTGGACTGTATATAGGAGAGGGGCCAGGGTTAGGGTGTATATCTCCAGAAAGAAGAGTGGTAATAAGTTGGTGAATGTTGTAAAAGAGGTATTTAGCCTGATTTTTATGTAGTTTGAAGATTATTTGTTTTATAGGAGTAGGCATAGTTAAGACTGGAGTAGCGTGTTTGTGGGTAGAGATGCGTTTGTAAGAGAAGAGCAAAAAGTAATTAAAGGAGTATAGATAGGGACTAATAGGGCTAGTAAAGTATATGTGTTTTATAGTGATTGAACTTGTGTGAAAAGGGGTGGAGTGGTTATTATTGAGAGGCCTAGTGAGGTAACTTAGATAGGACAAGGTGAGGAGAAGTAGTATTAGGGTTATAAATTGGGTTGGTTTTGAAAGTATTGTGGTTGTTTACACTTGGAGTAGGGGGTATGGAATACAGTGTACTATGGTATGTGATTTAAGGTACGGTTAGTATTGTAAAGAGATGCTAGGAGGATGGGATATGGAAGTACGGGGTGGGGGGAAGGTATGAGTTGATTGGTGGGGTGTGGAAGTAAGGGGTGGGGGAAAGGTATGAGTTGATTGGAGTAGATGTAGTTTATGAGTATAAGTGTACAGGTGCTGGGGGCAGGTGGGTATTGGGGGCAGGGTAGGGGAGCAGAGTGAGCCCGAAGGGTGAATGGAGTGGGAAGAGCCAAGGAGGAGGAAGAAAACATAGCCAGCAGAAACAATCAGTAAAGCAGAGAGCAGAGCACAAGGTAAGGAGGCATAGGGGGATAGAGACTGGGTCGCTATGTAATTCAGGTAAACAGTAGCAGAAAATTCACAGGACTTTGGGGCAAAAGCAGAGTTGTTTAATGTAACTCAAAGGAAAAAAAAAAGTTTGAACCTTGTAGTGAGATAGGAGAGGCTGGCAGAAGTAAAAGGCTTCCACCTAGTGGCCAAATGGAGTAAATGCTAGGTTATTGGCTTATCCCTTAGTGGGGAGGGGGGGGGGATGGGATAGAGCCTGGGGAGCTTGAAGGGAACCTAAAGTCCGTGGTGGGCTGCTAGCTATCACGCGAGGAGACAATAGTTAACCATAGTGAGATGAGTTACACAATAGTGTACATACACACTGCTTAAGTCCTTGAGGGGAGGTAGAATGGTTACAGGAAGCACTGCTGGGTCCTGTTAGGCAGTTCGTTCTGGGTTAGAAGCCAGGATACAGTGGAGACAGTGTGAGACGCCTGGGTTGGATGAGATGTAGCTACTGCAAGCTGTAAAGGGAATAATAATTTATTATAGACAAGAGTATAACAATATCAGCCACTAGTGAGAGAAAAAACTTCAGTTTGAGTCAAGTGAGTGTGGATAGGAAGCCTAGGGATAGGTGAAGAGTGTGGGTGTTTGAATGCAGGAACAATAGAGTAAAAGGGGGGACTAAGTAGGAAGATAGAGCTAAAAGAATAATAGGTTAACAAGATAAAAGGCAAGTAAGGGCAATAGAGATAGAAGAGGAACAGTAGATAGTGTATCACAATTCAGTATTGCAGCAATCAAAAACAGACAATAAATGGTAGCTAAATGTTACAAGTCAGTCAACTGTAACAATCAAACACTAACTAGGGCAGCAATTGCAAGTTAAAATTGCATAATAAAGCATGCAATGATGCCAGCTATTGAAGACTAAATCCCAGAGTGAGACAGCGATCAAATCAGAGTAAACAGTCGCACATAAACAAGCATATGCTAATTAAACATTAAAATGTTACAGCTGTTGACAGTATGGACATAAGAACAGGCCAGCATGTATACATGGTAGGGAGATAAATATTGTATAAGCCTGGGTACAGATAAAGCAAACAAGGAGTCCATTCACAGCATTCAACAGTGAGCCGTGTTCCGTGAGCTGAAGTCAAAGAAATAGAAATTGAGGTAAGGAACAACTGCAAAGAGAAGGATTTAGTGTAGAAAATCAAATGCAGAAAGCACCACAACAGGATAGAGCAATGGATATCCAAATTAAGGGGAAACCAGTGGAACAGGAAGTAAATGGTCAGGTGCCATATCAAGATATTTTGGAGCCTTTCACAGCAAACCAGTATAAACATTCACTTGAAGCTAGACAGGAAGGAAAGAAACAGGAAACTGTGGAAACTCTGAAGCAGTCAGTGTTGAGGAGAGATAGGCCAGTGAGGTCTCATATGACAGAACAGATGACACAGGATGAAACTGAAGAGAATGTGTCACAGGAAGTTACTATAGAACTTTCTATAGAATGCCCACAGGAAATGGGAAACAAGGGATGTGCCCTCAGTATGGAAGAAAAGGAGTTAAGAGAAGAGTTGATTGATTTAATAGACAAAGATATATATATATCAAGATCAATGAGAGAAATAGACTGCAAAAGGTTAATAAAACCCCAAAAGTCAGAAGCTTGATAAAACAAATGAACACAGTAATTAGGACTGTCCATAGAGACCCATGCAATATAACAGAAGTAAACAGAATATATTACTGTGCTGCTTAATTAATAACTGATAAAGTTCTACCACAGGAACATAGGGTAGCGAGGGAAAAGAGGGGGCGAAAGCTTATACCATCATGGAAATATCGAACAGAGAAAACTATGGTAGTAACTTGATTAAAGTGTAGCTATCATTTCTAAGTCTTTTGGATTAAGCACTTGGGCTTCAGACCAGTTGTTTTACATTAGGAAGGTTTGTGGCCTGCACTGTGGTGACAGGGCAGGTAGCTTACATCCTTCTAAGTTGGGAACTGCTGATTGAGAGCTCAGTGTCTGTTATTCTAAAAGTGTATTAGTTCTGGTTTAAGCACTTGGGCTTCAGGCCAGTTATTTTACGTTAAGAAGGATTGCGGTCTGCACTCTTGTGGGAGGAGAGGCTGGACTCTGCCCTTCTGAGCAGGGAATTTCTGGTTAGAGGCTTATAGTGCCTGCATATTCTAACTGTTTCTTACTGAAATTGGTACACCTTGTTTGCTGTAGCATAAACTAGATCCAGGCCTGCTGAATCTAGCTTTATTTGTATGCTTGTTGTTTGTTTATTTCCCTGAAACGCTAATTCCACCTAAAACGCGGCCTTTTAGCACTTCTGTGGATCCCTAGTGATATCTGCATTGCTTACTGTACTTATTTCCTTGTTTCACTTGAAAGAAAGTTACTGTTTGTCGTTTATGCATTTAAGTTACCTGTAGCACATTGCATTTAAGTTACCTGGCACTTGCTCACTAAAGCAATTATATAAGTCAGCTCTAAGAAATTAAAAGCACTACACCCTCACAAACTCCCTTGAGTACCTTGTTCCCCATTGGCCCTTTTTTTCAATTATAAAGGAATTCCCAATACTATTCTAGCATGTCCAAAGGTTAGTTGTCAATCTCCTCTCCAGTCCAGCTGGTGAATCTGGGAATCTTGAGGCAATGTTACAACTGCCTCATGTACACAGACAACCCTCTCCTCCTCCCAACAAATTCCAACACATGTGAGAGATGCAACCATATAGCCAAACTGGAGGCTAAGCTCTCTCAACTCAGTACTGGCATAACCAGTCAGGAGGAGAAGGAAACCACACTCACTGCAATTCCAGTCTCACATAGACCTACCACGACAACAAACCAAACACATAAACACACAAAAACATACTCGGAGACTCTAAATAAAAATCTGCCTAAGCAGCAGAGACCTCCAAAGCAGACACCCAAGCAACCGCTACCCCAAAACAAAACACGTGCAACACATAGCTCACAAAGCCAGTGTGCCGAACAGTCACAGCTCTTAAGGCTAAACAACACACCTGATACACTTGTAATAGGTGACTCTATCGTCAGGCACACTGACGTCCCAC
Organism: Protopterus annectens; assembly: GCF_019279795.1. Lineage (NCBI taxonomy): Eukaryota > Metazoa > Chordata > Ceratodontiformes > Protopteridae > Protopterus > Protopterus annectens. The sequence goes on from NC_056744.1 coordinate 1,473,242,810, forward strand.
TCACCAGGCTGAACAAGGAGAAGGTCACGGTGAGCTGCCTGTCGGGCGCTAGGATCCGCCACATAACACAAGCACTCAGGTCACTCCAAGGCAAGTACAAATATGACTCAGTCATTGTCCATGCTGGTGTGAATGACCTGAGACGCCTCCCTGGACTACATGAAAAGAGACATAGAGGAGCTCTCTGAGCATGTAGCCCAGGCCGGTATGACCCTGACCTTGAGTAGCATCTTACCCTCACCAAGAATGATGCCACAATATGAAGACAAGATGATCAATTTCAACAATTGGCTTAAGTGTTGGTGTCATTCAAAGGGGATCCAATGCCTGTCAGCCTGGGATGACATGCTCAACAAGCCACGATGCTTCGCTAGGGACGGCTTGCACCTGTCACCCCTGGGCTTTCGGATATTGGCAAAGGCTCTTGCTACCCCCATAGTGCCTTTTTTAGGCAAGGCTCAAAAGACAAACCCACCTCCATAGGTATCACAAGGGATAAGAAACTAAGAGTAATGCTACTCAACGCCAGAAGTCTAAACCTCAAGATGCACGCACTCGAAACTCTCCTTAGCATGGAGAACATCGATATCTGTGCAGTAACAGAAACCTGGTTCAAGGCTCCCAAGAGCACCCCAGCACTACCAGGTTATAGCTCATACCATGTTTTTCGGCCCCAAAACTTGGACCAAACCACAAAAGGAGGGGGAGTATCAATATTCGTCAAAGATACCCACACCTCCAGGTTGGTAGCACAGCACGAAGCATCAGAGACTATCCATGTGCAACTAACTGTGGGTAAAACTGCCTTCCAGTTTATAGCCTGCTACAGACCACCCTCCCAAACACAGGAACCCCACTTGGCCTTCCTGAGAATACTGGAAAATATGAAGGTCTCTCCAAACACCATTATATTGGGCGACTTCAACTACCCAAACAGACTGGGAGCATTACTCTAGCTCCAACACCCTAGCCCAAAGGTTCCTAGAATTTATAAAATCAGATGCTATGGAACAACTTGTTACCACTCCCACAAGAGGGGAAAACATACTGGACCTGATCATCACCAACATGGGGACACTATGCTCCAGACCAGAAGTGTATCCCTCACTGGTAAGATCAGACCATAAACTAATCTCACTGGATATTCACATCCCGACCCCACCCCCTGCCCAGAAAACCACAGTGAAAAACTTCTCTAAAGCAAATTTCACACGCCTCAAAACCGAGGCGAAATCCTTCAAAGCCCCCGGGCCTGTGGGAAATACGGCCCAGACCGCAGAATCCTTTATAAACGCATTCTATGAACACCTTCAGGAATGCATGGATAATGCAATCCCAAATAAAACCAAGACCCAATCCTCCAAAGGCAGACGTCCTGTCTGGTGGACCCCAGCCATAAACAAACTATACAATAGAAGGAGGAAGCTACTACATGATAGAGCAAAATCCCAAAAAGGGAAGGCATCTCTGATCAGTATTAGCAAAAAACTACGGGCACTCATAAAATCATCTAAGGCTAGCTTCGAGAGAAAAATTGCACAGGACACTAAGGATAATCACAAGGCTTTCTTTAGTTATGTTAGGAACCTGGGTGGGAATTCCCAGATATGCTCAGAATTAGTCCAAAATGACAGTAAAATACACCGAGCCCACAGACATTGCCAACATCCTAGCTGACAGGTTCAGTGCAAACTTCTCCCCCTCTCCCCACCAAAAGGGCAAATATCTATCCCAACAGAGTGCTGCCCCCCTGACATCTCAGATGCTCAGGTAAGAGCCTCCCTCTCCAAAGCAAAAAACAGCATCAATGGGACCAGATGGTGTCCCGGGCTGCCCTACATGAACTCCAAGAAGAGCTAAACCCAAACATAAAACTACTGTTCAATCTTAGCCTTACTACAGGATATGTACCCAAAGAGTGGCGTACAGCAACAGTGGTCCCTCTCCACAAAGGTGGTGCCTCAACGGATCCTGGAAACTATCACCCCATAAGCCTGACTAGCTTGGTCTGCAAAGCTATGGAAAGGATCATCATGGACCTCATAAATAAAGATATTGGGGACCTACAGACACTGGATCCTACCCAGTTTGGCTTTGTTAAGGGCAGATCCTGCCTCTTAAAACTGGTTGATTTCTTTGAAACAGTCACCAAGGCCATTGATGAGGGGAAGGTGGTCCACACAGCCTACCTGGACCTCGCAAAGCCTTCGATACAATACCCCACTCGGGCATTATAGATAAGCTCACCAGCTTAAATATAAACCCCTATGTCACTAGATGGGTTGCAAACTGGCTCAAGGACAGAACCCACATGGTTAGAATTGCTGGAGCCATGTCAGACTCCAAACCAGTTACAAGTGGCGTCCCACAAGGCTCAGTCCTGGGACCTCTCTTGTTCAGTATATATTTCTCGGCAGTACAGGCCAACACGGAAGGACTGTGGCTGACCAAGTTCGCAGATGACTGCAAACTGGGCACCATAATCAACTCTCCAGCCGACACAAGCATCCTCCAAAAGGGCCTCATAGAAACAGACAACTGGTGCCAGAGCCATGGCCTCAAGCTAAATGCCAGAAAGTGTATAGTCATCCCCTTTGGCAAAAACAAAGTGCCCACAAATTACCACATAGGTGGTAATCCATTAAGTACAGAAGAAGTCATTAGGGACCTGGGGACCCAAGTTGATAGCAATCTCTCATTTGACAACCACGTGGCCAAAGTGGTTAGAAAAACATTTTATATAGCCCACCTAATCATGAAGGGATTCACATCTAGATCAGGGGAGGTCATCGTACCTATCTACTCATCCCTCATCAGGCCCATAATTGAGTACAATGCCCCTTTTGGGATGTACCTTACCAGACACCTGCAGCAACTGGAAAGACCCCAAAAGTACCTCACCAAGAGGATCAAAGGGCTCAAACAGATGCCATATGCTGCCCAGTTAAAGAAACTCCAGCTCTACTCAGTGGCATACCGCCTGCTCAGAGGCGATCTGTGCCTGACGTATAAAGCCATGTCCAACCTGGAATTAATGGACATGCTGCACCTCAGAAAATCCAAATCCCATCGAGCTACGCGCTCGAGAGACTTGAACCTCAGCACTGAAATAAATAGGACATGCTGGAGGGACAGATTCATAACCCAGAGGCTCTCTTCACTCTGGAATAAAATCCCAGTCCAGGTTAGGCAGAATCCCACATTGACTCTCTTCAAGAGGAATCTTGATGAGTGGATGGGAGATCGTAGGTTTACCCCGGCTATCACTTCTGTGTCACTGTTAGACAGAGGCACAGTATACTAACCTCAAAAAAAGGCATAGCAAAATTAATTTAAAATGGGTGGCAAAAGCCAAACACACTCTGGCTAGGCTTATAAATGCCCTAGGGCAGATAGCCTAGTATGAACCTATAAAGCAGTTAAGACAAGAAGTATCATTGTTAGAAGATTATAGAAGAGGGAACAGATCAACAAAAATATTAAGAAAGATAGATGTGATCAAAGCAATGCGCAGTATTAGAACAGACCAGGATCTATTATGCACTATTGGAGATAACAAACTAAAAAATTCAAAACAGGTGGAAAGACTTAGAAGATACAAAAATAAATATAAGGGAAAAGCACAAAATAAACAATTTACTTTTGTGTCTTTCGGCTTTTCCCGGTTAGGGGTCGCCACAGCGGAACTCCAGTCCGCTAATGATTGGCAGTAGATTTTTTTACGTACTAGCTTGCCGGGCCTAACGCACAACCTTCAACGAAGGAACGCCCATTCACGCATGACCCAAAAAAGTTTTATAGAGAATTGGGAAATAAGGTAAAAGGAATTGATAGACCACCAAAAAAAGAGGAAGTAGATACATTTTGGAGAAGTATCTATGAAGATCCTGTGGAACATAACAAAATGCTAAATGGATAGAAGAAGTAAAGGAAAGAATAAGAAGTTTAAAGGTACAGGATATGAAATGGGATGAAATAACAGCCAGAGAGATTGAATTAAAGTTGAGAAAAGCTTCTAACTGGAAAACCCAGGCCCATATGCCGTACCTAACTTTTGGCTTAAAGTATTAACTTCTTTGCACAAGGATTTAGCCATGAGTAAGAACTATTTATGTGCACACCCCAAATATACGCAGTACTGGTTGACAACAGGAAAAACAATGCTCTTACTTAAGAGTGAACCTGCAAGCTACCCTAAAAATTACAGACCAATAACTTGTCTTCCTCCGACGTACAAAATATACATGGGAATTGATGCCAACAGAGTTTATAGTCATTTAGAAGAAAACTCAATTATGGCAGTAGAACAAAAGGGCAATACAAGAAAGTCATATGGAACACAGGACCATTTGTTGTTAAACAAAGTTATAGTGGAGAATTGTAAGAAAGGGAAGAACTTAAGTATGGCATGAATTGTCTACAAAAAAGCATTTGATAGTATCCCACACTCATGGATAAAAGAGTGCTTAAAAATGTATAAGACACACCCTACACTGATTGACTACATTGCAGTAACCATGAATCAGTGGCAGACGACTTTGCAATTAAGCCATGATAAAGGACAGGTTATTATCCAAGGGATAAAAATTCAAAGGGGGATATTCCAGGGTGAGTATCTGTCACCCCTGCTATTCTGCCTTGCCATTAAACCATTAAGCTGTTTACTTAACAGTTTAGGCCATGGTTATAATTTGGCTTCTAGAAAACAACAAAGTCTCATGACTTCTCAACTTCTCTTTGTTGTTGTTGTGTCTTACGGCTTTTCCCGGTTAGGGGTCGCCACAGTGGAACTCCGGTCCGCTAATGATTGGCAGTAGATTTTTATGTGCCGAGTTGCCAGCCCTGACACACAACCTTCAATGAAGGTATGCCCATTCATGCATGTCTCCACACAGAAGACGCTAGCTGAGAATTGAACAGGACAACGTCTTACTGTGAGGCGACAACGCTACCGCAGTACCACCACCGCAGTCTCAACTTCTCTCTGTTGATGATTTAAAATTGCATAGCTCATCAGATGAGGAACTGAAAGCACAACTGCAGGTTTTCAAAACTTTTTCAGATGATATTGGAATGTCATTTGGTCTTGATAAATGTGCAAAAGCAACCTTTAAAAAAGGAAAATTGCAGCACCAGGAAAACATCAGTTTGGACAAGAATGTGATATGAAAGAACTTGAGCAAGAGGGTGTGTATAAATATTTGGGAAATGATGAAGAATCAGCAATAAAACATGAACAAGTGCAAATAAAGCTTAGTAAGGAGTACTTTAGAAGACTTAAATTAATCCTGAAAACAGCATTGACACCTAGGAACAAGATCCAAGCTATAAATCAATTTGCTCTTTCTGTCCTAACTTATAGTTTTGGAGTAATTGACTGGCCCCAAAAAGTGTTGGATAGATTGGATATTAAAACAAAAAGGATGCTTCATGCTCACCAAATGATTTATAAAAATCAGTGTATACCAAGACTATATATTCCCCGTTCTGAAGGAGGGATGGGTCTCCTTGAAATTGAAATTGATTACATGTATAGATCTGCAATCGTGGGACTCCACACATATCTACTGACCTCACAAGGTCCAAATGTGGTGAAAGTTTTGAAACATTAGGAGAATAAATCTGAGATGACATCTCTGCTTAATTTAGCAGAAACATATTGTCGTCAAGCAGGAATGGAAATCAAACCAGAAGTGGATAAAAACCAGGCAGCAACTGAATGTGCCAAAAAACGAAAGAAAGAATATAAGGTGAAGGACCAGATGAGAAGACAAGAAATGTGAAAAAAACATAAATATAGTGGCAAGTATAGAAAACTTCTGGAAGAGCCTCATGTTGACCAAGAATGAACGCAGGAATTTACATCAAGAAATGAAAGGTTAATATTGGCAGCCCAAGATAGTGGGCTACATACACGCTGGTTTACTAAGTCCATTGAACATGTGGGAATAACAGACATATGTAGGTTTTGTGGAACCGAATTGGAAACAGTCACTCACTGGAGATTGTGCAAACACTATGGTATCAAAGTGGCTGAAAAACACTGGAAACAAGCCACAGAGAATCATAAAAAAATGATGGTTTATATTACATGGGATCACCCAATACCAACAGCCCAAAAGATAGATGCTATAAAACTGGATATAGTGGTCCAAGAAAAGAAGACAAAAGTAGGATTGATCATTGAAATTGCCACATCTAGTGACTATAGTGTCTTGCGTACAGAGAGACACAGAGTCATAAAATACCTCGATCTGCAGGTAGAAACGAGAGTCATGTGGAAGAAAGATACCCAGACAGTTCCAATAGTAGTACGAGCAACTGGTCTTATAAAAAATAATTTACAATCGTATTTGGATTCATGTAACACTGTACAAATTGCAGAAGGAGTCACTACTGGGCACATTGCAGGTGCTGCGAAGAGCACATTTGGCTGACATCAAAGAGTGAAACAATACTAATTTCATGAACTTTAATCGTACTTTGACTTAGGAATGAGGTCCATTCCCATCATGGTATTAGAAACCCAAAAGACTTAGTGAAATTAAAACATTGCAGAGGTAATAAGAGTCCCTCTGTGTCTTGTATTGTGTATTTACAGACCAGTCTACTGCTAAATTGACACTTGTAGGGGGTGGGGCAGAACATCATGCTGAGTTTAGCACCTATGCAGGGCTTGATAATAATGCAAACACACATGTTGAATCATAGTCCTGGGGCACACTGGCTCTGTCTGTCAAACTGTTGAGTGGCTCTACACCCGTTTGTCCAGAATAAAAATATGGCTAGACTCTCACATGCCCTAACAGCTTAATTGCACTGGCACATGCCATCGTTGCCAAGGGGTGTCTCCCTTCCACTAGATAGTAGACCATTGATCACCATGGATCTGTAGTACGAGATGAGCACACTGCTTCTGATGTGCATGTACACCCTACAGAAGCCTACTAAAGGGCCTGACCTCATCCAGTGTCCGAGCCAGATCCTCATATCCAGGTAGTGCTTAGGTTCATTCAAGAGATATGCAGGGCTATAATCTGGGGACAGTCTGCTGATACTCATGACAACATGGAGGTTGATTGGTATGCTGTGTGGCTTCTATGAGGCTATCATCCACCACTGCCTATGCCTTCATGAGTCAATGAAGTCCTGGGACAGTGTAATGGTAGGTGTCATGAGATCTGTGGTGACACACGCTGGAACCATGTTCATCTCATGTAAAGGTCAGCAAGTGCCTGAACCAGGATGATTCCACCCCAGAAGATTCGATCACAGTGCAATTGTATACTCTTTCATGTTTAAATTTACATTTATTGTCTATGGGAGTAGCTAGTGGACAGTTTGTCCCTGGACTATTTGACCCCAATTATATAAAAAAAAAGTTTTTAAAGTTTTATAAATGCATTTTATTGCTTAATATTTCAATCATAAGTTTTTTTTCACTGGAATTTAATATAGAATTTAACTTTTTTATATGTAAATGTTAATTTAATTAACATTTTATTTAATTTGTAAATATAATTAATTTAATAGTTTTTTAACAACTTTAAAATCGATATTATTTAACATTGCAAACATTATCACTTTAAATTAACATTATTATATACATATATAATATTACATATTATATGTATTTCAAATGCAAATGTTTTAAACAATTATGTATCCTCATGACTTCTTTATTCTTTGTTTTTTTTTCTTGTTTTGAGGTGATCTTTAAAGTTTTCTCAGTAACTTTGTGGATGCATGAGCTGTATATTGTGTTTTTTTTTTCTTTATGTTCAAAATGTCTGTGGTTTATTTATTTTTTTTTCTTGTCTTGCCATTCCAATGGGGTCAAACCATCCGGGGTCAAAATCTCCCACGCCCCATGTATCACTATCACTGCCCTATCCTACAGTGTTGTCAATGGCTGAAGGTGTGTGCACACTTAGAGTGACCAACAATGGTGGCCAGGAAGCAGATTCTACAACTGGAGCACCAGCTGTATCATATGCCAACAACCCATATCATGGAAGGTTATACATCAGAGTCTTCATGGTCAGGACACTCCACTAGTGGATCCTGTAAGGTCACATTCCATCAGTAGCAACAGATCAGTGTGACAGTGGTCACCTCGTCCTTCAACATCTGGACATTGCACAGTCCTGTACTGTCTCACCCACTCTGTCCAGGAGAAATTGTCTATGACACAAATGTTCCTCCTCCACAAGACCCATGTCTTCCATTCATGTATCATTGTTTACTTAAGTTTATCTGTGCAAATGATGATGACTATAATCCAATCTACCCTCCCTGCTTTGTGGATTAATTATAAACATCTGATGTTCTGCAGTTCTATCTCGCCTTCATTCTTACATATGGGATTGGAGCCAGTCCTCAGCTCTGACTCGGCCTATTTACAAGCTGGAAGTCTTCTAGTTGGCTTGTGGCTTGGTAGGTATCCCATGGTGTACTAGTACAATCCCCAGATCTCGTTTGCCACGTCGACAAATTCGGTTGAGCTTCTCCTTGGCTCTGGCTAACTTTTTCAAATTTATTCAAAATTTTTTGATTATTTGCCTGTCTTACCTTTAGTAGTGTTATATAACATTGTATAGTCATAGTTAGTGTAGTTTGCGAGTTAGAATAGTTAGCCTTTATTAGTGCACCATTTGTGTGCAATTTCTTTTTGTACTGTTGGCCTTTTGGCTTTATAGTACTTGGTATCCTGTGTGCCAGTTTTCTCTTGTTTAATAATCAGATATTAATAATTGTAGGTGCCTTTTGTGCTCAGTTAGACTGTGTGTGTTGTTAAGTAGTCATAAGTCTTAACATTTTGTGGATTTTGCTTGCTAATTTTATTAGTGTTGCAAACAGGATGAGGTTCTGTTCACCTTGTGTAGTAAATTTTTTAAATTTACACTTTATTCCTGTTTTGAGTATGTGCGAGTCTTTCTAATTGTTCTATTCCCCCTAGGACTGATTTAGTTAGAAGACCTAGTTTCCCATTCTTTATTCCTGCCTGGGCTAGGCCCATTTAAGTTAGAGGACCTAGTCCTCATGGTGTCTCTTTACCGTTCCTGTAGGGCTAGGCCCGTTTAAGTTAGAGGACCTAGTCCTCTCTTCTTTCTTGTGTGTGTGTGTGTGTGTGTGTGTGTGTGTGTGTGTGTGTGTGTGTGTGTGTGTGTTTGTGTGTGTGTGTGTGTGTGTGTGTGTGTGTGTGTGTGTGTGTGTGTGTGTGTGTGAGCTCATCTTCTGTGAGAATGTATAAGGAAAGCAAGGACCATAAGCCATCTGGCTTTAAAAAATGCATAAAATGGTCACAGAAGATGTCTATAACGGATGGCCACAGTAACTGCGTTTACTGTCTTGGGGCCATCCACTTACAGGAAACTTGCTTATTTTGCCATTCTTTCAGTGCTAGGGTATTGCAAGAAAGAAAAAATAAGCTCATCCTAAAAGGTCTCCTAAAACCTTCCTTTGAGGAAGATCTGGCTAGTTCTTCCTCTTCTGCTAGATCTCAGGGATCTAAAAATAAAAAGTCCAAGTCCTCTAAGGGGCCCTCCCTGGCACCAGCTGGTGTCTTGGAGCCACCTCTTAAAATAACTAAGTCTGACAAATCCACTGCCTCATCGGCTCCACAGAGTTCGGAGCTGATTGAGAGTTGTACTACTGTGATTACAGGGTCGGCGCCAAGTAGTTCGGAGCTGACCTCTGAGAGTATTTTACGGAGCCGGTCTATGGAACCTTCACCGGTCTCCCCTACATTGAAGTCACCAATACTGCAGAGATCCAGTTCTCCTACTCTGTCCTCCAGGTCTTCCAGGAGTTTATCGGAAGAAGATGTGGAGAGGGTAGTGCTGAGACTTTTGAAGTCGTCTGCCTTACCGAAATTGTTGTTGGCTCCGTCCCAGTTGGATCCAGCGCCAATTGAGTTCATTAAGCTCCCTTCGGTCATTCTTTCTCTGAACCATGCTGGCCTTTTGGAGCTGGAGTGTTTGGTACCACTGGTGGAACCCTCGGCTCCAGCTCCCCCTGTGGCTGTTTCGGAACTGAGTTCTGCTCTGACACTCTTGGTGCTGTCCATGGTGTCTAGGAGCCAAAGCTCCCCAGTCGGCCCCGATAGGGATGTCTGGAACCGAACCTCTTTGGTTCTGAGCCTCCCTCTCGGCATGTCGGCGAGAATGAGTTCGGATCCTACGTCTATCTCGGAGCCGATGGCTGTGGAACCGATGGCATTCTCGGTCTCCTTGGAGCTGAGGAGGTCTTCAGGGCTGGAGAGGTCAGCATTTGAGATGATGAGGAGTGTGCTGTCCTGATCTTCAGCTCCTACCAGTGGTACCAACACACTTCCCCCAGGGCACCTACTTCTGTCTCAGCTCCTAATCTCTCCTTGGACAGCAGAGATCTGCAGCCTCAGGAGCCACCGGCCAGTGGCCCCCACTCTACCAAGACCTCCAGGGAATATTCTTCTGAGGAGCCCCCACAGAAGTGAACATGTAAGAGGACTCCCAGGATGAGTCTCTGACCTGTGACACTGACCTCGAGGAGTCAGAAGGGTCCCCCAAGTCATCCTCTGATGATGTCTCCTTCATAGACATCCTGGAAATCCTTAAGCAGAGGTGCAGCTGGCCCACTGTCACCCCTTCTGATGAGGAGTCAGTGTACCTGAAGGCTTTCGGGTCTCAACCTTCACCCTGTTGGGTGTCTACACCCTTCGACGAACTGATGGAGCTAGTTAGTCAAAAAGTGTGGGATACTCCTGATGCCATGGAGCCAGTCCCCAGGAGACCAGATAAGTTTCTTTTTGCACTCCCAGAAAAGGAATTTTTGTCTAAAGGTGTTCCCGTAGATGCCATGGTGGTGGCGGCGGCCACTTAGAAGGAGCTAGCAGAAACTTCTTCTTCTGTTCATCCGTCAAATAAGGAGTCTCGAACGATGGACAGATACGGGAAGTGTATCTTCTCTTCAGCGACATTTACCCTTAGATCACTGAACTACCTTACCCACTTCACAAGGCTTTAGAGAGATCTCCTTAAGGAGTTTGGAGATTCTCTACAAAGTACATGTACTGAGGGAGTCCCTGACAAGGTGTCTACCCAGTTGTCTACCTTGAACTCTATTATCAACTCATCCATGAGGCTTATCTTGTATGCAGCTGATGGAGCGAGTAGAGCAACTGGTTCAGGAATTTCCCTAAGGTGTCATTCCTGGATGCATTTGTGTAATTTTGCAGAACTGTTCAAGTCTACTTTTACCAATGCCCCCTTTAACTGTTCCTCATTGTTTGGACCCAAGGTAAAGGACGCTCTCACCCGGTGCGAGCAAGAAGGAAAAACACTCTCTGCCGTGGGAGTACGTTTTACTGTACCCTCTAGACCATACCCTAAGGGTCAGAGGGGAGGTAAAATGTGGTTCAAGAAGTCACAGAGGTTTTTCCAGGATGCACAGGGAGACTCCTCCTCCTTCAGAGGCAGAGGAAATGGTAGACGTCATCCTACAGGCAGGGGCGGACTTTAAAAATCAGGGAGGTCACGATTTCTTTCAGGGCCGGCCTTGCCAGTGCTCCTGATGTGGGGCCCGACTGTGCTTCTCTGGGGCCGGTTGGGGGTCGCATTTCTTTGTATCCAGAAGCCAGGCTAAGTATCACTCAAGACAAATGGGTACAAAGAATTATTACCAGAGGTTATGTCATACCCTTTTCTCTTCCACCTTTTGTTCCCAAGGGGATCCTGGATGTTCCACCCAATCACAGGGATCAGGCAACTGTGGAGGTCAACAAGTTGCTGGCAAAGAGAGTCATCCAAACCGTCCCAGCAGACCAAATAGGATCCAGAACTTACTCCAGATTCTTTTTAGTAACAAAACGTATAGGGGACTGGAGGCCCATCTTGGACCTCAACAGATTGAATGAATCAGTAAAGAAGGACAAGTTCCAGATGGTGACACTGCAGTCTATATTCCCGTTATTAGGGAAAGACAATTGGATATGTTCAATAGATCTCTAAGACGCCTACTACTACATAAAAATGGACAGGGCGTTGAGGAGTCATCTACGCTTCTGGCTGGGAGCCAGTCATTACCAGTTCATAGGTTCATAGGTTCATACTAGGCTATCTGCCCGAGGGCATTTACAAGCCTAGCCCATAGTTTTGTGGCTTACGCCACCCCTTTAGTTTGGAGAAACTATGCCCATTATTTTGCTGTGCCTCTGTCGAGCAGTGACACTGAGGTAATCCCTGGGGTATATCTGCGATCTCCCATCCATTGGTCAAGATTCCTCTTGAACAAGGCCAGTGAGGTGCTCTGCCTCACATATACCGGGATTTTGTTCCACAGCATAGGGAGTCTTTGGGTGATGAATCTATCCCTCCAGCACATCCTATTAATAACCGTGTCGAGGTTTAAGTCTCCCGCCCTTGTGGCTCTGAGGGATCTAGATTTTTTGAGGTGAAGCATGTTCATCAAATCTGGGTTTGACATGGCCTTGTATGTCAGGCACAGGTCACCTCTGAGCAGCGGTGCGACTGAATAGAGCTGGAGTTCTTTCAGTCAGGCAGCATAAGACAGATTTTGAGACCCTTTATCCTTTTGGTGAGGAACTTTGTGGCCTCTCCAGCTGCTGCAAGTGTCGGGTCAGATACATTCCGAATGGGGCATTGTACTCAATCATTGGTCTGATGAGTGATGAGTATAGGGAGACTATGACCTCCCTTGATCTAGATGTGAAACCCTTCATGATCAGGTGGGCAATGTAGAAGGTCTTCCTAACTACTTTAGCAACATGAGTGTCGAATGAAAGGTTACTGTCAACCTGGGTCCCCAGGTCCCTGATAACTTCTTCTGTGCTCAGTGGATTGCCACCTATATGGTAGCTAGGGGTAACCTTGTTTTTCCCGAAGGGTATGACTATGCATTTCTTGGCATTTAACTTTAGGCCATGGCTCTGGCACCAGTTATCCATTTCTGTGAGACCCTTCTGAAGGATATCTGTGTCAGATGTGTTTTCGACTATGGCGCCCAGTTTGCAGTCATCTGCAAACTTTGTCAGCCATAACCCTCCTGTGTTTGCTTGTACTTCGGAAAAGTAGATGCCGAACAAGAGTGGGCCCAGGACTGAGCCCTGTGGGACACCACTTGTGACAGGCATTGAGTCTGACATGGCGCCAGCAACTCTGACCCTGAGGGTTCTGTCACTCAGCCAGTTTGCAACCCATCTTGTGATGTATGGGTTTACATTTAAGCTGATGAGTTTTTCAATGATACCCGAGTGGGGTATTGTATCGAAGGCCTTTGCCAGGTCGAGGTAGGCTGTATGGACTGCCTTTCCCTCGTCAATGGCCTTGGTGACTGTTTCGAAAAAGTCAACCAAGTTTAAAAGGCATGATCTGCCTTTGACAAAGCCAAACTGGGTTGGATCCAAAGTCTGCAAATTCCCTATGTCTTTATTTATGAGATCCATTATGATCCTCTCCATGGCTTTGCAGATAAGGCTTGTCAAGCTAATGGGATGGTAATTTCCAGGGTTGGTGGAGGCACCGCCTTTGTGAAGTGGGACCACAGTTGCTGTGCGCCACTCCCTGGGTACGTATCCGGAGGTGAGACTAAGATTAAACAGCTGTCCTAACTGCGGGTTTAATTCCTCGTTGAGTTCGTGGAGCACACAGCCGGGGACACCATCAGGTCCCATGGATGCTGTGTTTTTTGCCTTGGAGAGAGCAGTTCTCACCTGGGCGTTAGAGATGTTTGGGGGGCTACAATCATTTGGTATAGATATCTCTCCTTTGGGGGGGGGGGAGAAGTTTGCACTGAACCTGTCAGCCAGTATGTTGGCAATGTCTGTAGGATCAGTAATCTTCACATCATTTTGAACTAATTCTGAGCATATCTGGGAGTTTCCTCCCAGGTTTCGTGCTCTGCCCTTTGGTCTCACCACAGCCTCCAGGGTGTTTACCATGTGTATGGTGGTAGTGATAGCTCACCTGAGACGTTGAGGATTCCAGGTGTTTCCGTATCTGGATGACTTCTTCAGACCAGGAACGCTACCATTCAGCTTTATGCCCAGTTGGGAATTTCTATAAATTGGGAAAAATCTGCCTTATTGCCCTCTCAATCTGTGATTTTTTATAGGTGCAGAGATAGACACAGTAGACATGTTGGCTAGTCTTTCTGTAGAAAGGGCACAGAATCTGGTTCTTCAAATTCAACGTCTTCTCCCCTTACAAAAGGTCAAAGCCAAGACAGCTTTTAGGGACCATGGCTTCCACCATATTACTAGTGCCATTAGCCAGACTACACATGAGGATTCTTCAGTGGCTCCTGTCATCCTAATGTTCCTTTCAGCACCTACCATTATCTCATCACATACTGCTGACAGACTCTTGCAAGAAGGACCTCATTTAGTGGACTCTACCCAATCAGTTAACCACAGGCAATTTATTTGTTCCTTGCCAACCCATTGCCACTGTGACCACGGATGCCTCACAGATAGGGTGGGGGGGCATTATCTAGGCAGGACTGTCCAAGGCACATGGCAAGATCATGAGGCTCACCTGCATATCAACATTCTAGAGATGAGGGTGGTGCTCTTGGCATTGCAAGCACTTCACGACCTTCTGCTTCTGGGGACTATTGCAATACAGACAACATGCCAGTAGTATGGTACATCAACAAACAGGGCAGAATCAGATCTTACCCACTCTGTCGAGACGCCATTCAAGTTTGGAAATGGGCGATATCTTCCCTGTGTTTTCTGGTGGCAACTCACATTCCAGGGACAACCAACGTGATAGCCGGCAAGCTCAGCCGGGCAATCCTGATGCCTCATGAGTGGTCTCTGAAACAGGAAATAGTGGAGCAGATTTTCCGCAGATGGGGGCAACCTTGCTGTGATCTCTTTGCCAGCCTGATCAATGTCAAATGCAGCAGCTACTTCCCCCTCATCCCTCCTCTGGGGGAGTCACCGAGAGACGCACTTGTTCACGATTGGACCCTGGGGCTCCTTTATGCTTATCCTCCCTTTCCTCTCATACCCAAGGTTATTCAGAAAGCAAAATGGCTGGGAAGCAAACTGATCCTCATTGCTCCTTACTGGCCTCATCAGGTTTGGTTCCCCTTTCTCGGGTCTCTTCTTCTAGACGATCCTTGGATTCTGGACCCAGTACCAGATCTCTTGACTCACATGTCAGGCTCGCTTCATCTCTCCTTACACACCCTCAATTTGACAACGTGGCTGCTCCAGTTGCATCCCTAGTCAGGCTTCACGACTTCTCACCCTCCGTGACTCATATCCTTATGTCCTCTCATAAACCTTCCACTAGGAGACTATATTCCAGTAAATGGAGGAGATTTTCTATCTGGGCAAAGAACAGTAATGTTGACCCTTATACTGCCTCCATTCCAGTGGTTTTGGAATTCCTGTCTGTGCTTTTCCACCAGAGACCTGCAGCTGCCACTATCAGGGCTCAATTGGTAGTGATTTCAAATTTTCATCTAGGCATCCAAGATTCTAATCTGATATCACATAGGCTGTGCAAAACTTTCCTTAAAGGTGCCACTTTGTTAAGACCCCCTTTCAAAAACCTGTTGCTTCATGGGATTTAAATGTTGTTTTATCCAAACTGACTTCTCCGCCATTTGAGCTTTCTCATTCATCCCCTTTGAAATTCCTGTCTTTGAAGACTTTGTTTTTAGTGGCTATCACGTCGGCCAGATAGGTGTCAGAATTACAAGCATTGTCTGTAAATCCCCCTTATCTGATTTTTTACAAAGATAGAGTATCTCTTCATACTAATCCTTCCTTTGTCAACAAGATCTATTCCCATGCTACTTTGAATCAATCCATAGAACTGCCGGTATTCTTTCCAAATCATTCCAACGCAGCTGAATACAGGTTTCATCAGTTGGATGTCCATAGACAATTATGGTTTTATTTGCACCAGACTAAGGAATTCAGGAAATCAGATCAATTATTTATTTCCCTCTCTGAATCCAGATCAGGTTTACCAGTTTCCAAAGTAACACTCTCAAATTGGATTTCTAGCTGTATAGCTTACGTTTACAACTCTGAAGGTAGACCTTTACCCTTCAAAATCAAAGCTCATTCTACGAGATCTCAGTCTACCTCTCCAGCCTTTCAAGCCAGGGTTCCACTTGATAATATTTGTGCAGCAGCAACTTGGGCTACCCCTCACACATTTATCACTCATTACAAATTGGATTTAACCTCTAGGGGTAGAGCATCCTTTGGTTCCATGGTACTCAGGAGTATTTTTCCTTGAGCCACCCAAGAATAAGGTGCTAGTGACGCTGTCCCATATGTAAGAATGAAGGTGAGATAGGACTACAGAACGTAAAGAAGTTATGCACTGACCATAACGTTCCATGTTTGTAGTCCATCTCGCCCTTCATTCTTACAAACCCACCCTCCTACCCCCATCCTGGAAGTACCTGGAGACAGAACAATATTGTTATCATTATTCCCTGGAGACCTTTTATTATTGGCTTCTTTCTGTATATTTGTTATTATTTCTCCTAGTTAGCAGCAAACAAGATCTGGGGATTGTACTGGTGCACCATGGGATACCTACCTAGCCATGAGCTAACTAGAAGACTTCCAGATTGTAAATAGGCCGAGTCGGGGCGGAGGATTGGCTCCAATCCCATATGTAAGAATGAAGGGCGAGATGGACTACAAACATGGAATGTTATGGTGAGTACATAACTTCTTTTTATAACGTATGACTTGACCATGCACTGCCCAGTATAGACTTCAAATAACATAACACTGCATGTATCATTTTGTTTTCTGTGTGTCACCACATTGCTGTTACCTCCATGGCAGGCTCCATAGTCCAGAGGTGGGTGAGATGTTGCTTCATTTGCCCTGATATATACTGTACACAATGCTCCTGGGTGGGTGTGGTGTGAATGTGAGTTTTTGTCTGTCATTATCAATTTCATTACTGCTGGTGGGTATAGTTGTGGTGGCTGTGACATGCTATAATATTGTTGGTCTGTAGGCTCCCAGGACTTAGAGCTGAGCTGCCTGCTTCCTTGAAATTATGTTATTTAAAATGCAGCAAACAACTTACAGGCAGTGGCAGGGGTGAATTACAGTGTCCCACTAGAGGTGTCTGGGCAGTAGTACTGAACTTTCAGCATCACACACTCCTGCTTTTCTATGTACCTAGGTTGTGAATAGGTGGTATTGTATTGAATGTCACCCATACAGTTGCAGTTCCTTATTGATTCCATCAACCAGGGATTCATTGGGTATTCTGCACCACATGAAACACCGTAGAGACATAAGGCATGGTGAAACATGGTTACATAATGTCTGTGCCTGTAGATATGTGTGAAAAACTTTTGTGCCTGCACTTGCTTGCAATATGACTCTGTGGAATGTCACTATGCAAGAAGAGGTAATACCTGGTGTCTTACATGCCATTATATGAGAATCATGACACTGCCAAAATGCTTTAGAGATACATGGGTTATCAGCTCCTGTGTACTGCATGCAGGTTGGCAGTTGATGGAATTATAACCTTTCCTATTGATACACTGCTATCCCCCAGACGTCAGGTCAGGCTCTTATTACCATGTGTTTAGAATCTACAGCCATTTGTACTTCAGGGAGGCAACCGATATTGCAGAAGTCATGGATGGTGGTGGCTCTCTCTCCCTTGCAGTGCTAGGGGAAGTGATATGCATATCCACATGTAACAGAAATTTATCAAGAGATGTCTTGAGT
Organism: Protopterus annectens; assembly: GCF_019279795.1. NCBI lineage: Eukaryota > Metazoa > Chordata > Ceratodontiformes > Protopteridae > Protopterus > Protopterus annectens. Next base: position 1,473,260,544 of record NC_056744.1, read on the forward strand.
ATTATGCAGGTTGATACCTGCAGTATACCTAAGGTGTCCTTTGTTTCTCTCTAAAAGGTTCTTGCAGTTATACTGATAAGCACTGAACATACCTTGGTATCCACTGGTATAGGAAGTCCACCTGTTTCTCCAGCTCCAGTTTGGAGGTGATATATGTCGACTAATGTCCATATAATATCTCTAGCAACAATAATCCGGTCTATGAGCTTCTGACCAGTTAGCTGCTAGTATGTTATCCTCTGCCTGTAACATTTCCAGTTGCACTACCTGATCAGTTGCACTACCTGATGAGATAGGGATTTACGCCAAGTTGTGTTAGCTTTTCGATGATGCCTGAGTGGGGGATTGTGTCGAAGGCCTTGGCCAAGTCAAGGTAAGCTGTATGTACTGACTTTCCCTTCTCCAGGGCCTTGGTGACAGTCTCAAAGAAGTCAACCAGGTTCAATGGGCAAGATCTGCCCTTGATAAATCCGAACTGGGTGGGGTCAAGTGCTTGGAGATTGCCTGTGTCGTTGTTTATGAGATTCATAATAATATGCTCCATGGCTTTACAGATCAGATTTGTCAAGCTAATGGGACGATAGTTTCCAGAGTCAGTAGTGGCACCACCTTTGTACAAGGGTATGACAATGGCAGTTCTCCACTCTGCTGGAATGAAGCCAAGACTTAGGCTGTGGTTGAATAGGGTGCTCAATGGCAAAGCCAGTTCTTGCTGGAGATGGTACAGAATACATTTTGGGATACTAGAAGGTCCCATGGAAGCTGTATTCTTTGCCTTGGATAGGCCCTGTAACACTTGAGCTACAGAGATGTGAGGTGCGGGACAAGTATCGGGGATGTCAAAAGGGCCTTTGGGGGGACAGGGCGATGAATTTTGCACTAAACCTATCTGCTAACAGGTTGGCTAAGTCAACAGGATTAGTGTAAGTGATACTGTTAAGTATTAATTCGGAACAAACCTGGGCTTCGCCATGGAGGTTCCTGACATAACTGAAGAAGACTTTATGGTTTCCCTTTGTTATGGAGGCTAGCTTTGATTCATAATTGGCCTTGGAGGTTTTCACTAGTGATCTAATTTGCTTGTTGAGGCTAAGGAGGAAGTTTTTTCCAATTTGGATTCTTTTCCCTTTTACCCTTGGACAACAGTTTCTTCCTTTTGTTGCAAAGCCTGTTGATAGAGGATGTCCACCAAACAGATTTATGTTTCCTTGACGAGCAGGTTTTAGTTCTACTGGGTGAGGCTGAGTCCATGCAGTTGTATAGATGCTTGTATACTGCATTGGCGTACTGTTCAGCATAGTTGTCTGCATCCTCTGAGGGGGGTGATGGTGTGAAGCCACAGATAGCCTCCCTTAGGAGGTTGTAGTCAGCTTTTGAGAAATTTATTAGCTTGATTATGGCTGGGGGAGGTTGGGTGAGAGAGAAACTTCGAATAAGATAGTCAGATGATCTGATCTCCAGGGAAGAACATACTATGGGAGTGGTGCATCGGTCACCCATGTTGGTAAGAACCACGTCCAGAAAGAACCAAGTCCAGAATGTTATCTCCCCTTGTGGGGGATTAGACAAGCTGGTCTAGTGCGTTACAATTGATGAAGTTGAGTAATTGTTGAGAGTGCATTAGTGCAAAAATAGTTTTCCCAGGCTATGGTGGGGTAGCTGAAGTCACCATGGATCAGGGTTTTAGGGGATACCTTGATGGAGACAAGTAGATCCAGGTAAGAGGAGTGGGTGTCCTGAGTCATGGGGGCTCTATAGCAAGCTATAACATGGATGGGTGTCTTGCCAACTCTCAGTTGTACCTGGAGTAGTTCCAGTGCATCATAATGGCAAACCAGTCTGGAGGAATGCCTGTCCTTAATGAAGATGGAGACACCACCACCCTTAGTCTTCCCGACCTCATTTTGGGGTTGGAATGTGTGGAATGAGGTATAGCCTGGTAAGGAAGGGGTGCTCTCCACAGCCCTGAACCACATTTCCATGACCGCACAGACATCAGCCTTTTCCAATGCAAGGAGGGCCTCCAGTGAGTCCATTTTCAGGTTAAGGCTCCTAGAGTTAAGCAGCATGAACTTCAATTTGCTTTTTGACAGATCTTTTAATTTGAAAGGTTTGTCTTTGGGACATTGCCTTAAAAAGGCACAATGTGGGGAGGCTAGAGCCTTGCCCAGGATACGGAAACCCAGTGGTGACAGGTGAAGGCCATCTCTGGCAAAGCATTGAGGCCTGTCGACCATGTCATCCCAGGCAGACAGATACTGAATCCCCTTGGAATGACACCAGAAACTAAGCCAGTTTTTGAAGTCAGTCATTTTTTGTTGATATTGTGGTATCATTCTTGGTGAAGGTAGGATGCTGTTTAGGCCTAGGGTCATACCTGCCTGGAACACATACTCTGAGAGTTCAGTCATGTCTCTCTTCATATAGTCCAGGGAGGTACGTCTCAAGTCATTCACACCAACATGTACAATGACTGAGTCATACTTGTACTTGTTGTGCAGAGACTTAAGTGCTTTCATGATGTGGTGGATTCTGGCACCAGACAGACAACTGACTGTGACCTTCTCCTTGTCGAGCCTGGTGAGGGGGACATCAGTGTGTCACCAATGACTAGTGTGTTTGGTTTGTTGTTTTGCCTTATGAGCTGTGTTTGTGAGACACTGGTGTGTTGTCTGTTGTGTGTAATGTGTTTGGTGTTGTCTGTGAAATATTTATGAGTGTGTTTTGGAGGTCTCTGCTGTTTAAATGTGTTTTAATTGAAGACCTTTGCATAGGTGTGTGTGTGTGTGTTGTGCTTGGCTGTGTGATGTGAGTGGAGTGGTGTTTGTGTTGGCAATCTCCACTTTGTCAGGATTACTGACTATGGCGCAAGAGAGCATGGACTCCAGGTTACTGATATACATACATTTTTCGCAGGTGGAAGAATTATGTGCTAGGAGAAGAGGGTTTTTAGTAAACATGAGGCAGTTGCTAACACTGTCTCAGTATGCCCATGTCAACCAGGTTGCCAGGAGAAAGTGATGGGAATTGTCCAGACATAGTGTTCCAAATGCTTGGATGGACTTATGGAGAGAAGGTTTTGATAAGGGTTTGTCCACAAGACTGTAGACCACGAGAACCTTCTTAAATGTAAAGTAACTGGCCGGAAGCACAAAGGCTAAGACCAAAGCTAAAAATGCTTAGAATAACAGATAAATTTAATTAGGCTACTAACAAGCAGTAATAAAGGCACCAGAATAAAAGCACTTGAACACTCAAGAGCACACAGCAAAAATAAGGTAATAAGGTATGAATAACGCAATTATAGTAAAAGGAGCTGAATAAAGTGTAGTTTTTTTTTTGTTAGATGGAGAGGGAGGAAACAGAAGATAATTCAGGATTTGGGAACTAAGGGGGTTGGCCTTCCCAATTGCTCTCTCTCTCTCTATTTAGTACGCTGAGCTGATGAGATAAAACAGGGAGGACTAATGAAAGTCAAAGAAGCAAGGGGGTAGTCCTACCCAAATGATCTCACTGCACTACGTTGAGTGATCAAATGAGACTGGACTGGCAGCTGTGACCAAAAACAGATTTACAGCAGGGGTAGGCAGTTCCAAAGCCACCAAGTTTAAGACTAAAACACCACTTGGGAGGGTGGGAAAAACAGTGCAAAGGACAAAAACAATAAAGCAAATATATAAATACAGCACAGTGCAAATCAAGTTGCAAAAAAGTGTAATTATCCGTTTGGAATATCAGATGGTAATAACATCCAACTCAGCCAGGAGAAATTAGCTATATCAGCTCTGCACAACTTCACAGAATTGAGGTCTGTACTGAAAGTGCAACACAGAAAATATACCTCAGGCAATTAATGACTAACACCTAAGATGGGCTGGCTCAACAACCCCCACCTGAAACTAGCTTCTGAGCTAACCTGAGAAACAAACTGTGCAGACAAAGGACAGAAACAATAAAGCAAATATATAAATACAGCACAGTGCAAATCGAGTTGCAGAAAGTGTACTTACTAGTTTTAGAATATCAAATGGTAATAGCATCCAACTCAGCCAGGAGAATTTAGGTAAATCAGCTCTGCACAAATTCACAGAATTGAGTCATGCTTAACATTCTGGGAATTTTGGAGTCATTTCACAAGCCAGACTCAGCATTACTCAACTAACAATCTACGGAACTATAACTAGCTGAAAGCTTGGTGCCAGTCCAAATCCAGAATTAAAATCCACAGAATTAGCTACAAAATATAGTTTCATCATTGTTAAATGTGTAATTGGGAGCAGTGTGGGAAACTTGTTATATAGATCAAGCTTCTCTGCCCCAATAACACATCCTGCATCTCAATAATTCTAGGAAATCTGGCCACCCCCACCCCCACTTTAGCCAATAGTAGCACCATCTACATGAGGGACAGCAGTATTAACTGGATTCATGTAGATGACTCCATGTTGGAAAGTGTTTTCTGATTCTACTCAGTTCAGCGAATCCATGAATTTACTATGTGTTTTTCTCAGTCTGACAAAGACACTGTAATAATGTTACTGTGCTATGGTACATCTCAGTTCCATAGCAGTTACTGCACAATAATCACTGTGTTGGGTAACAGAGGCACTGAGACTATAAGGAAAAACACTACATTTGTCTGAGCCAACTCTGCAGCAGTTTGCTGTGGTGGACAGGTGCCCCTTATCAGATGCCATCCTGGAGCAAATGTTAAGCATTCTCATCCCTGTAGAAGTCAAAGTCTTTGCTATTTGCACTAGAAGGATATGAGGCATACCACCTCCTAATATTCTGTCCCACTAAAGAAGTTAGCTTAACTAAAGGAAATGTGCTTGGAGATTCTATAAAAATAAGACGAGCACCCCATCTGGGATGTTCAAAGGATGTTCCAAGCATTACTTAAACCAGCACAGTACTGCACATGATGGCACAGGAGTGTCTGTGGTTTGAAGGATCTTTAAATGTGATATTATTTAATTGTTTTTTTTTAAATTAGGATGTTCACTTTATTACTTGGAGAACCAGCACTGCAGAGGAGTGTCCCTTCAGGACTCTTTTTTAATGTTACCACCTGGTCTCCCTGCCATGTGTCTGGTAAATAATCATGGTATGTGTGTGTCTGTGTGTGAGTGCACGTATATGTGTGTGTTTATGAACATCCTGATTTTATACTTCAGAAAACATTAGTAAATCACTGAGAATATCAGACAATCAGTAATGTTGTTAATTACACTTCCATAGATCTAGAGCCTTAACCCTCTGTACTAACTGCTAGACCTTCATTAAATTCTTTATGTTCTGATAAATTACGGAAGATTACAATAAGTAATGCTAGTGTTTTAGAGCTTTATAATTCTTAACTGTTTAGATAATGCATGTCCATGCACCCGTTCTGTTAACTTTTTAAGCACTTTAGTGTTGCCTAACACTTAAGGCTCTGAGCTATTAATAAACTGCTTCCTGTAGCCAAATTACACAGTGTGAATCCTTCCACCTATATTTGCCTACTTTATTACTTTGAGCAAGATACTTAAGCAGACAGAGCTCACAGGTTGCCTTCTGAAAAAGAATACTTTGTCCAGTGGGTCTACATGGTTAACAAATAGATAAAATAATAATTAAAATGTGTCCCTTTTTGTAGTCTTTGCCTCCTTACGTTTACTTTTGGATTAGTCCAGAATTCTTGATCAAAGAAGCTGAGAAATAGTTTGGTTTGTTCCTTGTAAAATATGTGTCTTTATATATTTTTTTTGTGGAATTTTTTTTTGTGGAATCAAGTTACTAAATAATGACAGTCATGAATTTTAGAATTTGTCGTCATTGCCATCATCAACTCTGTTTTCTGTTTTTATATGCAGTTGTTACATAAACATTAATTAATATGACCATTTCAGACTTTGTATCCTTCAGAAAATGCCTGTTGGTGTAAAGTTTATTTCAGTTACTTTCTAACCATACAACAGAAATATTTAAATCTGTTCCTGATTTTGGGTCTTTGCGTCTGATTCTTGATCAAGGAAGTTCAGAGGGCAAATGGGAGTTGCAATAGTTGCACTACACTGGGTTATGAAACATTTGTGGGCCACTATTTATGAATTTCTTAAACTGCTTGTATCTCAAGCAGATGTCCAGTGTGCAGTCATGCAAGTGGATGTAATTGACGACTGATTTTGTGTGTGTTTCTGTGAACATGCATGTATACAGAGGGCACAGTTAATAATTGTGTCTGACACAAAGACAATGGAACACAGATGTAATAGCTTTTATTGGACGAACATAGGTTTTGCAGTTACTCGAGCTTCGGGGTTAGTAGGAGTCTTTTGTCAAGCATTAAGTTACTGATGTTATATACAGTGCTTAAATATCCATTTGTGCCTGAAAGGGAAGCACGTAATTTCTTTTAGCAGAGAGAAGAACAGCTCAGGAGACTGCTCTGACACTTAATGAGAAAAGAAATCACAGTAAAAGAGATGTGTGGAGAAGCTAGTTAAATCTGGGGAAGGAAAATAAGTTATAATTTATAACTTATTACTCTCTTTAAACAAGACATAGTTTTGAAATTAGATGTTACAATTAACAGAAAATGTGAATTTGTAATAATGCTAATTTCACACTGAAGTGTAGTGACGAAGTTAAGTATTAACAAGAGGATAAGATATTCAGGTTGGACTATAAGGGTGTTGCGTACAAGTAGTACACTACACAAGCTGTAGTTTAGCTAACTGAAACAAAGAATAAAGAAAGACAGAAGAAAAAATGTGCTAACGTCACAGTCTAAGGTTCTGCCTATGTAAATTAGCAGTACTGAAAAAGCGCTATGTCAGTCTAATCATGCACTACCAGAAACATTTGTTGCACTTGAATGAACCTTACTTCTGTCCACTGTTAGTTGCTTAGCGGGAAAAGTTGTTTTTATACTGTTGTGTTCTAGAAAAGCAATATCCAGGCTGAAACTACAGTCTGTCATACTGAACAACTGAGTTAGTACAATCTCCATTGTTCTTCTTCTTTCTAAAGGTGTATAGAAATGTCCTTGAAAACCTGTCACAGACATTCTGAGATATAATGATCAGATGGGAAAAATATGCTGCCACTGGCTTGTCAATAATTTTATGTGTGACCACATGCCTATGTGCATCATGCTAGCTTTGTGTGGCTAATTTGCGTATGTTATACAACTTAGCTCTGGACATTTCCTGCATTTAATTAGATAAACCACAATGTTAGACGTGCATGAAAAGGAATGTTATCTAATTTTTTTCTCTCTCTTGTTCTGTTTCTTTTCCATCCTCGACATCCTGTAGTCACCATGCTCCCTCAGCTCCTTGCTGCTTGTTATTTGCCATTCTACATCATGTAGTGTAACAATGCATCCTCATTTCTGTGCGCATTCCATTGTATCACTCTCTCTGCTGCACTATTTGTAATTATTGATTGTGTGTTTTTTTTTTTTTTGTTCATCTGCCATTAGAAAGAAATGGTTTGTGCTTTTCAGCGTCGCACAAAAATGCATTGATATTTTTTTTTGTCTTGCTCCACCTTGTGGAACCACATAATTATGTTTCTATGCAAAATGTTAACATTTGCAAAATTGAAGAAAGTAACCTAAAGCCAATAATTTAGTACTAGACTAGGAAGGATTATAGCTATACACAGTGACAAGCATTATTGTTTCAGGCATTTAATTCCTCAGTATAATGTGTTTTAATATAAACCATGCTCTCTCAGATTTCTAGAATAATATCAGAATTTAAAATAGGTATAACTTATCTGAGGTCTCAGCACAGAATGATAATTTTGGATTTGCACTGATAACTGTGAGAAGAGGTTAAAACCATGGATTGCACTGAAACTTCAACTCATATCAGCCCTTTGTGATAAAAAATAATTATAACTTCTTGAAACTAAATATGAGTCTAATAACTATGGAGACAAGGCAGTAAAACATGTTGAAACTTTACTTTGTTGTTGTAAGGTGAAAAAATCCTGCACAAACTATGCATGCAATAGAGGTTAAACAGTGCCTTTAAAATACAACTCACTGGTTTATACTAGGCTATCTGCCCGAGGGCATTTACAAGCCTAGCCCATTGTTTTGTGGCTTACGCCGCCCCTTTAGTACGGGGAACTAAACCCATTATTTTGCTGTGCCTCTGTCGAGCAATGACACTGAGGTAATCCCTGGGGTATATCTGCGATCTCCCATCCATTGGTCAAGATTTTTCTTGAACAAGGCCAGTGAGGTGCTCTGCCTCACATGTACCGGGATTTTGTTCCACAGCATAGGGAGTCTTTGGGTGATGAATCTATCCCTCCAGCACGTCCTATTAATAGTCGTGTCAAGGTTTAAGTCTCCCGCCCTTGTGGCTCTGATGGATCTGGATTTTTTGAGGTGAAGCATATTCATCAAATCTGGGTTTGACATGGCCTTGTATGTTAGGCAAAGGTCACCACTGAGCAAGCGGTAAGCGACTGAGTAGAGCTGAAGTTCTTTCAGTCGGGCAGCATAGGACAGATTTTTGAGACCCTTTATCCTTTTGGTGAGGAACTTTTGTGGCCTCTCCAGCTGCTGCAAGTGTCGGGTCAGATACATTCCGAATGGGGCATTGTACTCAATCATTGGTCTGATGAGTGATGAGTAAAGGGAGACTATGACCTCCCTTGATCTAGATGAGAAACCCTTCATGATAAGGTGGGCAATGTAGAAGGTCTTCCTAACTACTTTAGCTACATGGGTGTCGAATGACAGACTACTATCAACCTGGGTCCCCAGGTCCCTGATAACTTCTTCTGCGCTCAGTGGATTGCCACCTATTTGGTAGCTAGGGGTAACCTTGTTTTTCCCGAAGGGTATGACTATGCATTTTTTGGCATTTAGCTTTAGGCCGTGGCTCTGGCACCAGTTATCCATTTCTGTGAGACCCTTCTGAAGGATATCTGTGTCAGATTTGTTTTCTACTATGGCGCCCAGTTTGCAGTCATCTGCAAACTTGGTCAGCCATAACCCTCCTGTGTTTGCTTGTACTTCGGAGAAGTAGATGCCAAACAAGAGTGGGCCCAGGACTGAGCCCTGTGGGACACCACTTGTGACAGGCTTTGAGTCTGACATGGCGCCAGCAACTCTGACCCTGTGGGTTCTGTCACTCAGCCAGTTTGCAACCCATCTTGTGATATATGGGTTGACATTTAAGCTGATGAGTTTTTCAATGATACCTGAGTGGGGTATTGTATCGAAGGCCTTAGCCAGATCGAGGTAGGCTGTATGGACTGCCTTTCCTCATCAATGGCTTTGGTGACTGTTTCAAAAGTCAACCAAATTTAAAAGGCATGATCTGCCTTTGACAAAGCCAAACTGGGTTGGATCCAAAGTCTGCAAATTCCCTATGTCTTTATTTATGAGGTCCATTATGATCCTCTCCATGGCTTTGCAGATAAGGCTTGTCAAACTAATGGGCCGGTAATTTCCAGGGTCGGTGGAGGCACCGCCTTTGTGAAGTGGTACCACAGTTGCAGTGCGCCACTCCTGGAGTGCGTATCCAGAGGTAAGACTTTGATTAAACAGCTGTCCTAGCTGTGGGTTTAATTCCTCATTGAGTTCATGGAGCACACAGCCGGGGACACCATCAGGTCCCATGGATGCTGTGTTTTTTGCTTTGGAGAGAGCAGTTTTCACTTGTACGCTGGAGATGTTTGGGGGGCTGCAATCGTTTGGTATAGATATTCCTCCTTTTGGGGGGGAGGGGGGGGAGAAGTTTGCACTGAACCTGTCAGCCAGTATGTTGGCAATGTCTGTAGGATCAGTAATCTTCACATCATTTTGAACTAGCTCTGAGCATATCTGGGAGTTTCCTCCCAGGTTTCTAACATAGCTAAAGAAAGCCTTATGATTGTCTTTTGAGTCTTTAGCTATTTTTCTCTCGAAATTTGCTTTGGAAGATTTTATGAGAGCTCTTAGTTTTTTACTTATAGTGATCAAGGGTGTCTTACCTTTTAAGGATTTTGCTCTATCTTGTAGTAGCTTCCTCCTTTTGTTGTAGAGTTTGTTTATGGTTGGGGTCCACCAGACTGGACGCTTGCCTTTGGTACAAAGAGTCTTTGTTTTGTTTGGGATTGCCTTATCCATGCAGACCTGTAGGTGCTGGTAGAAGGCATTTGTAAGTGATTCAGCGGCTTGAGTACTCTTTTTCGCCAGCTCGGGGGCCTTAAAGGAGACCACACTAGTCTTTAGAAGTGTGAAGTTGGCTTTTGAGAAGTTCTTTACTATGGTCTTTTTGATTTCCGGTGGGGGTGGGATGAGGACCTCCAGCGAGATTAGTTTGTGGTCTGATCTCACCAGTGAGGGGTACACCTCCGGTGTTGAACATTGTGCTCCCATGTTCGTGATGATGAGATCAAGTATGTTGTCTCCTCTTGTGGGGATGGTGACTAGTTGTTCCATGGCATTTGAATTTATGAATTCCAGGAACTTTTGGGCTAGGGTGTTTGGGCTTGAGTAGTGTTCCCAGTCTATATTAGGGTAATTGAAGTCACCTAGTATGATGGTGTTTGGTGATACATTTATCCCCTCTAGTGTTTTCAGGAAGGCCATGTGAGGTTCCTGAGTTTGTGAGGGTGGCCTGTAACATGCTACAATTTGCAGAGCAGTCTTGCCTATGGTTAATTGCACCTGGATGGTCTCCGATGCATCGTGCGTTGACACCAGTCTTGAGGTGTGGGTGTCCTTGATGAGTATGGATACCCCTCCTCCTTTCTTGGTATTATCCGGATTTTGGGGCCGGAACGCATGATATGAGGTAAAACCTGATAGCGCTGGGGTGCTCTCGGGAGCCTTGAACCAGGTTTCTGTCACAGCACAGACATCGATGTTCTCCATACTGAGAAGGGCCTCGAGTGCGTGCATTTTGAGATTTAGACTTCTGGCATTGAGCAGCATTACCCTTAGTTTTTTTCCTTTTTTATGTTCTAGGGTGGTAGGTTTAGAATTTGAGCCTTGCCTAAAAAGGCACTATGGGGTGGCAAGAGCCTTTGCCAATATCCGAATCCCAGGGTGACAGGTGCAAGCCGTCCCTTGAAGCAGCGTGGCTTGTCCAGCATGTCATCCCAGGCAGACAGACACTGGATCCCCTTTGAATGACACCAGTGTTTAAGCCAATTGTTAAAGTTGATCATCTTATCTCTGTATTGTGACATCATTCTTGGTGAAGGTAGGATACTGCTCAAGGTCAGGGTCATACCTGCCTGGGCTACATAATCAGAGAGCTCCTCAATGTCTCTTTTCATGTAGTCCAAGGAGGTACTTCTCAGGTCGTTTACACCAGCGTGGACAATGACTGAGTCATATTTGTACCTGCTGTTGAGAGACCTGAGTGCTTGCGTTATGTGGCGGATTCTAGCGCCCGACAGGCAGCTTACTGTGACCTTCTCCTTATTCAGTCTGGTGAGCGGGACGTCAGTGTGTCTGACTATGGAGTCACCAATGACAAGTGTGTCTGGCATTGTGTTTGGCCTTAAGGGCTGTGACTGTTTGACACTCTGACTGTGAGGTCTATGTGTTGCAGGTGTTGTGTTCTGAGGTGGTGGTTGTTTGGGTGTCTGCTTTGGTGGCCTCTGTTGTTTTGGTAAATTTTTGATCAGAGCCTCCGAGTATGTCTTTGTGTGTTTATGTGTATGATTTGAGGTTGTAATGGTACTATGTGAGACTGGGTCTATAGTGTGTGTGGTAACCTTCTCCTCCTGACTGGTCTTGCCAGTCCTATGTTGAGAGAGCTCAGCTTCCAGTTTGGCCGTATAGTTGCATCTCTCACATGTATTTGTGTTTTGTGGGAGGAGGAGAGGGTTGTCTGTGTACATGAGGCAATTGTAACATTGCCTCAATATTCCCAGGTTCACCAGCTGAGCAGGAGAGGACACAAGCAACTGATCCCTCGACATGCTAGAAGGAATAGACAAAAAAAAGCTTTAAAAAGATTCCGGGGGGACGTGGGTGACCGAAAAATGGGGGGTTGCCTTTTTGGGGTACTATCTATGACAAGAGTGCCGTATCAGGGTAATAAGTACTGTAGGAGCAAGTGCTACGTTTAACAGATAGAGAATATTCTACTTGGAGTCAAGTAGAGATGATCTTTTTAATTATAGGATACGCTGATTAGATCAGTAGTATAGTTCGAGGAAGGTAGTTTTAAGGGAAAATTTGAAGAGTGGACTTTAGGTAGCCCGAATAGTTTAAACCTGCTTGCCCGGCGCTGCCCTAGTGTGCAACAGTGGCAACTCCGCGCTAAATCGGCAGCTAGCGTTTACGCGTTTTATACCAGGGGGCTGGAAAAAGCTAGAAACTGGCCCAAAACGACCAATAAACTACTAGTTACTGGCTGAAACCTCACAAAACTGGACAAAAGGCAGCTCAATGCTTCCCCCTCTCACTGGTAAGCAAGGTAACTTCCTCTCCCCCAAATAAGGCAAGGAACAGTACACAGGAACTACAACCAAAGCCCAGGAATCAGCAACTCTGAAACTGGACTAAACTAGTAAAGCAGGAAAAACAAGAGATATTTTTTCTTTTTTTTTTTTTTTTTTTCACAAAACAGGCAGAAAACAGGTACAGCAAACACTTATAAATGCTATGAATCAGCTACTACAGCTTACACAGAAGAATTTGCTACAAATACAGACAAACTGGATTTTGCAACAGAGAGACAGCTACACATTCTTTGCAAAATCTTATTCATTTAGTTCAGCCAAGAGCAAATCTATGATACAAGAGTAAATACACCTAGATAAATCAGAAATGCACTTCTATAACATACTTTCAAATCCCTACTAAAAGATCTATTCAAAACTTGGATATGTACCTTTACAGAACCAGACTAATTTCACCTGTTCCTGACTTTCAACATCCCTAGATCACAGGTGTACCGTGTAGTTTCACTTAGTGCATAGTACTGTGAACCAGGTGTTTAGGCCACCTTTATAGTTATGATTTCTAGTTTATGACCCTGTCTATGGAAACTTCTTTTTGAATTTATGTTCCAACAATTCTATATTTGTTGTATAATATCTAGTTTAATTGTTTCTCAATATTCTAACCACTGTATGCTGCATCAATTGTAAAACTCTGATTTTTACTCCTTTTATATATTCTATGCTGTTTGTACAAAATAGCTATCTACGTTTATATACATTTTTTTAATTATTTTTATTATTTTTTATAACTTTTTAGTATGTATGGCTCTCTAAAGACACCAGGCAAAAAATACTACTCAGAAATAAAGCCTGGGCTAGGTGGAGAACTACCAAAAACATATCAGATCAACAAACATTTAGACAAATGAGAAATGTGACAAAAAAAGCAATACTTACAGACAAAAAAAACTTTTACTGTAAAATGCAGCAAACACACCTAAACAATCCCCAAAGATTCTGGGCAAGTATCAATAGACTGTTACACCCAGGTCACTGCAGTACACCAACCCCAACTGGTGCTAATAATGAGACTCCCAACCAAATTGCTAATGCCTTTAATACCTTCTTTACTGAAGCCATCCAATCTCTAGCCAGCCAGCTAACCCCTGACAGCTCCAGCCTTCCTAACCCCGTTTCCAGCTCTCTTCCTACTTTCCTATTATAACCCATCTCTACTAATTTCATCTACAAACTCATTCTAAAACTTAAGCCTTGTACTCCTTCTGCTGACCAGATTGCAACTCAATATCTGCAAAAAGCAGCTAAAGTAGTAGCTTATCCTATAGCCATCTTAATAAACAGAACCATTAATAAGGGAACTAGCTCAATCATCTGGAAAATCTCACACATTATCCCCCTACATAAAGGAGGCAACTCCAATGAATGTTCTAACTATAGACCTATAGCCCTACTATCCCCCTTAGCAAAAATAATGGAAAAATGCATTAATCTTCAGCTTCTAGACCACTTACTTCAACACAACTTACTAGCACAAAGCCAACATGGCTTTAGACCATACCATAGTACCACTACAGCCCTCTTATCCTTTACTGACACCATTAACAGAAATCGCAATAACAATGCTCTCTTCTCAGCTCTATTTATTGATCTTTCAAAATCTTTCGATATGGTAAACCACACATTGCTTATAAATATTCTCAAATCACTTTCTCTTGACACTCTAGCTGTACAATGGTTCAGCTCTTACCTGAGCAACAGGCAGCAAGCTGTTATGTTGGAAAATAATCTATCATCCCACCTGCCAGTTACACTAGGTGTCCCCCAGGGCTCCATTCTAGGTCCTCTATTATTCTCTATTTTTATTAATGATCTCTGCAAAGCTACTCCTCATGCAACCTGTATACAATATGCAGATGATTCAACAATAATCTGCACATCTAACTCTTCATCTGAACTACAATCCCTAACTCAGAAAATGTTTAACATAGTGGAGTCATGGTTCTTAAAACGCTGCCTCCTCCTGAATCCTAAAAAAACTAAGATCCTGCTCTTTACCCCTACCCATAAGTCTACACCTATAGATTTTTCTGTTACTTCTAATAATGGTACCCTCATATCCCCTGATGCTACCACCAAGCTCTTACAAATTAATATAGACAACAACCTTAACTTTGACTACCATATTAATAACACTATAAAAACAGTTAACAGAAAAATGGGCTCCCTATATAGAGTCAAATCCTTCCTCACTCCTATAGCAAGATCTACTATTGCCCACTCACATCTAATCTCAACACTCCTTTATGCCTCACCAATCTATACTAATCTGTCAAAAAATAATCTTCTCAAACTAGCTACCTCCTATAACAACATTGCCAGATTTGCCACTGGTAATCCCTTCAGAACCCATCACTGTGAGAATCTAAAACAACTTGAATGGCTTGAAGTACAACATTAGCTTCAGTTTAGCCAACTTACCATTGCACATAAGATCCTCAACCACCCTAACAATATTCCAATACTCTCAAACCTCTTAACTCCCTATAAAAATCTTACTAACTTACGATCATCAAATAAACTGTTAGTTAGCATCAATAAGTCGAACAACATGGCAGGTGATTCTCTGTTTTCAAAACACTACTGGGAAAAACTGGAACCTTCTACCTACTGAACTGACTTTTCTTCCTTCCCTAACCCTCTTCAAACAAAAAACTGAAAATACTCCTCAGAACAAACTGGTTATGCCCTTGCAGCAACCCTGACTAACCTATCACCTCTGCTATTCCCTCTACTCTCCCTAGTTGAGTTTATGTTCTTTATTGCATATGTAAGCAGAACTGTTAACTGGAAACTGTTTCGATAGACTTTATGTGAATATTGTGTTCTATATTTTGTAAATAGTTTTTAACCATTGCGTTATAAAATGTATTTTAGTATTCTTCAATGTTAACTTTATTGTAACCTTAAACATTATTTCTCTGCATTTGTCTTGGAGCTTTTCTCCCCGGGCCTCTACTGAAAATGGACATATATCCAGTTAGACTAGCCCGGTCAACAAATGTAAAATAAAAATAAAATAAATAAATAAATGCATTTGGAGCTTTTCTCCCCAGGCCTCCACTGAAAACGGTCACATTGTGTCCAGTCAGACTAACCCGGTAAACAAATGGAAAAAAAAATAAAAATGAATAAAATAACTGTTTAACTAAGTGCAAGGAAGAATTGGATTCCATAGTTGAAACGTTTGCATGTAGGGGTTATAATGTGATTACTTTTAGAGATAAGGCTAATGTTATTCTGTTAAACAGAAGGACAAAATATCCCCCTATTTTAGAAGTAGGTGTTCCTTAAAAAGGTGATGATGTTTTTTATGTTAAAAAAAGCATTTATTTTCAATATAACATTGGAAATATAGGGTTATTAGAGAAAAAAATATTGGGAGAAATTGAAGTATTTAGAAAGTAATGAGGAATTGATCACTATTATTGGTGAAAAAATCTTGTTTCACCTTTATAAAGAACACTTTGTTACGGTCTATATAAGACAGTGTTAGTTTTAAAATTGATAGGCTAATAACTAATAAATACGGGATATATCGGTGTGGCAAGTGTAATATGTGTCATTTTATCTTTGAGAGTCCATGTTTAACCTTGCATAATTTTATGACAATAATTGGCAGTAGATATTATTACACTTGTAAGTCTAAGGGAATAGTGTATATAGCAGTTTGTTTCTTCTGCTGTGCTTTTCACATGGCTATGACTATGAGAGTTCTATTGAACTGTATTTCTCAACATATTTATGTTATTAAGACTAGGAATGAAAAAAAATCTTTATATAACTATTCTCTTAGCTGTGAAAGTTTTATTTATTTATTTTTTTAATTTTTGTGGTGGACCATAAAGAAAGAGATATAGGGTAATGATTTTAATAGGTTAGAAAGGAGAAAAGTGAGGTAGCAATTACTTTTAGAATCTGATAAATATTCCGGGTTGTGTTTAATACTAAATAAGTTTTTAAAAAATAAAGTAATATTATTATAATTAGGTAAACTTTAAATGTATTTTGTTATTGTTTACGGGTGTGTGTGTATGTATGTGCGTGTGTGTGTGTGTGTGTGTGTGTATATATATATATATATATATATATATATATATATATATATATATATATATACACACACACACATACATACACATACACACGCACACACACACACACACACACACACACACACACACACACACACACACACACACACACACACACAAACATATATAAGGATCTACTTTTAAACTGTAAAACCCACAAAACCGAACATTATTTTTCTGAGATGAAAATAACAAATACTGAAAATCCTGAAGGGCCGATTTCTTCCAGGGCAAGTAACATTTGCCCAACATGGGGAAAATGCCCTTTTCTCTACTGTAGTGCGATCCCAGGGTTGGTATATATAGTAATGAGGTCATGAGATATTAATTTTGATAAGAAAATGAAGTGATTAGGAAATGTGACTTAATTTTTTTTTTAAACGTGTATGCTGTTTGATGTTTGTTGTTATGCAGAAGAATATGGTGATTTTGTAGATGAAAACACTCAGTTGTCAATAATTGTCATCAACCTTTTTGTTTGCATGCTTATTCAAGAGCTTTTGTTTTTTTTTTTGTTTCTTTGTTTTAATTCATCAGAATAACCATTAGGAGTTGCTCTTGCACCAGTGGAATGCTGTATGGACAAGGCTGAGCATTTAGCAGGTCACAGTTTATTATGTTATAATGTTTTCTGTAATAGAACATGTTATAAAGTAATAGTTAATAGTGCTGGAATGTTAGATGGACAGGGCTGAGCACTCAAGAGACAGTGCTGCATCAGCAGGTCACAGTATTTTCTGTTATAGAACATGTTATAAAATGTTATAAAACAGTTAATAGTGCTATTATTAGAGAGACTCTGACCCAACTTTTCAAACATTGGTAGGGCTTATAACATCAGGAACTTATAAACACTAATATTCTATGACATTTCCCAAGCTTTACCTCAGTTGTGAAAGCAAAGCCTTTATTTTTCTCTGTCTGTCTCTCTGTAAACTGCAATAAAGCACTGATCCAGATGGATCTTTTTCAGTCTCAGCACAGGAGCACTGCTCACCGAAGATAAAGAACTCTCTCTAGAACATATAAGTGCCTCTTCCACCTTCTAAAAATATTAGTGCAAGAAGATTCAGCTTTGCTTTTATAATAAGGCTAAATATAAGTGCATGACAATGATAACCCAGGAATATTCTGTGCCTAATAGGAGAGCAATTTTATCAAAACAACCACTGACTGCTGCTGTTAAGTTACCTTCTCTCTGAATCTAGCTTTTAGGACGATGCTGTGCATTGCTTTATGTTTATCATTTCAGCATTGTTTATTGCACTGCTGCATTATGTCAAAGTGCACCTGGTATATTACATATACAAAATATGCTGTCACAGATTTGTAGTTATGTGCTGAATTTTTTCCCCTTAATGTGTACCTTTCTACTTTTTCGGACTGTGGCTACAAAATGAACATGCCTTTTCTAGCCTGCCCATCCATTTTTCAACACAAATATATACAAAAAATATGAACATTAATGCACTCAACACTGTAGATCCAAAGCATGCATATTCCTCATGACAAGCATTCTGAATTCTCATACTTTGGATAAGTGTCAGTCATCCTCAGCCCATATTTCTGCTAAGAAGGAGATTTCGCAGTACTGATTATCATACATTTTCTTTTGAAATGTGGCTGTTTAACCAAATCAGGTATGGTATCCGATAGCTGTAGTTGTCAAGAAAGAGGGTATTAAAATTACCCTTGGCTCCATCAACGTTTGCATAACGGCATCTTATAGACTTACTGAAAATCTTTCACACAGATCTATATTCATGATGGATCAGCAATAACCACCATTCAGTTTCTTCTTTTGCTAATGGATACTGGCTTAAAAAACTTGTAAAACATAGGAACTGTATTTAGTCCAAGAACAGGTAAGTGGAGAATTATTGACAGTATACTTATGCAAATGGACCAAGAAGAAGTGTCGGGAAGTATTGTCTGTTGTACAAATCAGCTTAAACATAGAATCGCCACAACAGTCAGGAAATCCTTCTATGTGGCACACTTCATCACGAAGGGCTTTTCATCCAGAAAGAAGGAGGTCATTGTCCCACTGTACTCATCCCTCATTAGACCCATTATAGAATACAACGCCCCATTTGGTATGTACCTCTCAAGACATCTGCAAGAACTGGAAAGGCCTCAGAAATACCTCACTAAAAGAATCACAGGCCTAAAGCAGATGCCCTACACTGACCGCCTTAAAAAACTCCAGCTATACTCTGTCGCATATCGTCTACTCAGAGGCGATCTCTGCTTAACATACAAGGCCATATCAAACCCTGAGCTGTTGGACATGCTACACTTAAAGAAATCTCAATCCCTCAGAGCTACACGCTCTAGGGATCTAAACCTTGTCATCACAATAAACAAAACATGCTGGAGGGATAGGTTCCTGACCCAGAGACTCCCCAGACTCTGGAATAGATTGCCCATACATGTCAAGCAGAGTGACTCTTTGGACCTCTTCAAGAGGAACCTTGACAACTGGATGGGAGAAAGAAAATTCACCCCAGGGATCACGTCAGTCGCCCTGCTAGACAGGGGTCCAGGAAAGTAAATAATGTGGGAAAAAATAGCCAGGGAATTGTTATGGCTAGGCTTGTATAGGCCCTAGGGCTGATAGCCTAGTACCAACCTATGAACATATGAACCTATGGAGCAGACAGTTCAGCACTGAGGTACACTAAGCAGCAGAAGATCAAAGCTATGACTCTGGTAGACACTAATCTGAAGAAACATGATGTGTCAGGAGGTCTGGGTGAAGGGCTAAGTGATGTGGGCTGATGCTATATGATGCCACCATCTGACTCAGAGAACTGGGGGAGTAACGTGGGATAAGCTGAAAGCAAAGAGGAAAAAAAAACACAGGCTGATATGACAGTTTGTGCATTTTCATAAGGGAGAGGGAACTGGGAGAATAGCTAAACAGAGGATAGGAGGGTAGAGGGATGATGAGAATGTGGAGGAGTAATGGACAACAAGGGGAGTACAAGGGCTGAGGATTTGATATAGCCAGAAGAAGTTATAGTACATGGAAATGACCCGGTGAGGGATAGAGGACTGGCATAAAAGTACAAATGCTGGTCATAGTGGTAGCAGTAAAAAAAAATATTAGTGGGGGAATAATTTGGTTGCAAGAGGAGGAGAAAGGAAGAACAGATGTAAGCTGGAGAGAAAATGATTGCAAGACTTGGGAAGGAAGAGGTAGCACAAACGTGTAGCAGTGGTAGGAATGGAAGGATTTACGGAAGGGACAAGGAAGGCAAAGGGAACATGGATATCAATGAAGAAAAAAGTGAGCCAGGAACTACAGCCAGCAATAACAGCACAGCTAGTTTAACAAGTACAGCAGTGAGAATGGGAACAAAATCAAGAAAGGGGCAAGGTATGGAAAATGGAGACAGGAAGCATTACTAGAAGGAAAAACATGGGCGAGGGAGTGAGGTGTCAATTTTTGAAGAATTAGTAAGAAGATTCATATCGCTAAGAAGATTAGACTGACTGTTTGAGAAGGGTGGACAAGTTTGATGACTTTCATGATGTTATTTGGCTTGATGTTGGACAGGGTGGTGAATGAGGTGACCAGAGTGATAGTGATGGAAAAGTAATCTACATATGGTGGTTAATGGGGGGGACCAGTGAAATGTTGGGGCCAAAATTAATAGTCCCTAGAAGGACCAGACAGTATGTGATAAAGTTTAGGGACCTAGAGTATACAGTCACATTTTCTGACGTTCAGCAAATGCTATAGGAAAACACAGTGAGACATATGACACTACTGAGGACAGGGAAAAAGCACACGAGTCATGTAATAATGGGAAACTGGGAAGATGAATAGCATGACAAATAGTTCTCTGGTAAGGACAATCACAATCCCATCCAAAAAATGTATGGCTGGATTTAAACTAGGTTGAGGCAGAGACATTGTAATAATGTTATGAAGTGAACCTTAAATTGCAATATTGAGGGAGGTGGTATTTTACAGAAAGATGGAACCTAGAAAGCTAGAAGTGGATATAAAGGGGATGGCAGTCAAGATAGGTTAGCATAAGGTGGGAAGGCACACCGGGAGGTCAGAAAAGCAATGGAAAGTTGTGTTATCAAATGCCAGCAGCCTAGGGAATAAGATGAAATTATAACAAAAGGTTGTAGTAGGCAGTAGCAGATTTATGCAAATGACAAAGAGGGATAGAATATGCCAGATTAGCATACAAGGTGTAGAGAAATGCAGGCACAAGGTGAATAGTAAGGAGGGTGCTAATATTCATAAGGAAGATATAAAACATGAGTCCAGTTAGACCATTGATGGATGCCATGGGATAAAAATTGACAAAGAAGACAAGCAAACATAAACAAGTGCATTGACAGCAAGGAAGAGAAAATGAGGGGGAAATTTCTAGAGTTCTTAACGTACCTCAGGCAGATTAAAACATGCCGGGTCAAGAATGAGCTGCAGAATGGAGCAGAATGAATCCCTTGACAGAGAAGGATTCACCTAGCTACATTAACCTACTAGGAATGACAGTAATCCAGAAGTTTTTTCTGTTGAGGACAGATGAGACATGGACAATAAAAGGTAAAGTATCATTGGCAGAGTGACAGTACATTGGCACTGTTCATCAAGTTTTGGATTACTGATGATGTGTTACAGGGGATTAGCAAGAAAGAATGGGAAATTAGAGGACTGAAGATGTGTGAGGAGAAGACCTGGATGAGTTGGGAAGTGGACTAAAATAAGGGAATAGATGAGCAACAGAGAAGGTAAAAAATAAATAAGTGGAAAAGGAGAAGTCACTGTATCAGTATGGAAGTATGTACAATAATATGTACAAAAAGGCCTATGAGATGTGGAGACAGGGGAAAGGTAAGGAGGAGGAATGGCATCTTTTCTCTACAGCAACTAATGCCCACTTCATTGAGGTCTAGTTGTCTCAACATCGTCTTTTTCATACTTCAGAAAGCTACACTGTTAGGTACAGTGGGATCAATATTTGTGCAAGACCTCTGAGCACTTTACAGAAATTTTTTCCTTTACCAGCTATTGTGCAGCTGTGAAGTTAGTATATATAGGACCTGAGATTGTGTACCAGGGCTTGACCCCTTCATACAGAAACACTTCTTTTGTAGATGGCTGTGGGAAAATGTGTTTGCAATCACTTTTGATCAAGCAATGCATTATGCATCTGTCTTTAGTGGGGAAGTGAGCAGCCATATCTAGAATGTAAAAATGAAGCCATAAGTGTAACAAAGCAATCTAAGCCAGCAGCATTAAAAGGCTTGATGACAGACTCCCAATCAGACATATGAGATCCAATATTGAAAGTACAGAGACACTGGCAAACTCTGATTCAGAAAAAAAAACTTGCTGTTATACATTTAAATAATTTTTAAATGGAGCTTTGCTCCCATCCATACTCTGATGTGGGTGCTGTATTGTCCATAACATCTTCTTACATATATTAACTCAAGCTCACTCTACATCAGAGTGGGGGAATCATCCAACAGAACCCCAACCTTGGACTTCATATTGGAAGAGGCACTAACCACAATGAGAGGAAACTCATTTTACTTGTGAAATAAGGAAATGTTGTTTTCCAGACAGTGTGGTGAATGTGTGGAATGGTATGCTAAAATGGATGGTGGAAAGCCAAACAGCTTCACTTAAGGGGCAGGGGATATCTGAAGTGAGAAAATGAGGCAACTATGGAGTGCAGCTGCAAGCTACTGTCTGAGAGAGAAGCTGTCTCTTACTGCTGCACATAATGTGATGTACAGAGTAGGGGGGGCTTAAAAATGAGCACAGATGCAATTCAAAGACCGTTTTTTAATTGAAACCTTGGGTTAGGTCTAATGAAAGTACTATCAGCGAGTGAGTAAGCAAGGTAAGAGTGCAGTGAAAGGTGCAAGGGGAGATCACTGCTGTTCATTTTAGAATGTTCAGTGGTATGGAACTGTTACTCTGAAAACGTACGTATTGGGAGCTGCCAAGGCAAATTTAAATGTATGTTGATATCTATATGGGCAGCTAGATATCTGTGATGCAGGAACTAAATGACACAAAAGGAATGTTGTATACACTAATAAACGAAAAGCAAAACGGCTATACAGGTAAAACCCAGTATATAAAAAGAGAAGTATATGAGAGAAAACACTATACCGGGTACCACACAATAACGTCTTTATTTAAACAAAGTAAAAAGGAGAGGTGAGCTTTGCAACCTTCGTTGCTTCATCAGACAAAGAATTAACTGTTCAACTGCTTGTTTTATATCACTCTCAGTCAAAAAATTTTTTCCAATTAGTGACATCATACAACTTTTGAAAATTTAAAGGCATTTATGACAGGAATATTGTAAAATACGCATATGAATATAAAATATATATACAAAAATGTAAAGTATGTTCATATTTATGCATATCTAATTTAAAACAGTTAAATAATCTCATTAAAAATGCATATATATAAAAAAGCATATAAATAAAAATGCATAGTATATTCATATTTATGCATATCCAATTTAAAACAATTAAATAATCTCATAAAAATGCATATATATAATATATATATATATATAAAAATGCATATATATAATATATATAAAAAAGAATGCATAATACAAAATATATAATAAAAGAAATATATGTATATATATATATATATATATATATATATATATATATATATATATATATTTTTTTTTTTTTTATTTTATGCAAAAAATTAATTGTGTTGAAGGCATCTAGCTTTAAGAAATGGAACCAGTGATGTACAACCATTTAAGCCTGGATATCTATCAGCATTGAGCTTGATAATCCATCTTTGTTCTCGGCTCTCTGTGAAATTTTCTATATCTCCTCCCCTCACATTTCTATGTATATGTTGTAAAACAAAGAACTTGAAAGAGTGTAAAGGGTCAGTGTTTAAAACATGTTGAGCAAGCGCACTAGTAGTTTTGTTATTTCTGATGTCTCTTATGTGTTCCAATATTCTATCCTTTAAGTTTCTATTTGTTTTTCCTATATAGAAGGCATGACATATTTGGCAGAAACAAAAATAAATAACATCTGTTTTTTGACTGAGAGTGATATAAAACAAGCAGTTGAACAGTTAACTCTTTGTCTGATGAAGCAACGAAGGTTGCGAAAGCGCTCACCTCTCCTTTTTACTTTGTTTAAATAAAGACGTTATTGTGTGGTACCCGGTATAGTGCTTTCTCTCATATGTTGTATACACTGTCTCAATGGCAGTATGACAAAAACACAACAACTTGGACAACTGTGTTTTTACCGCTAACAGCAGTGATTTTTAATTTGGTATATAGTTTGTGGAGAGTAGAAAAGGATAGTACTGCAGAGAAAGGTAGATGACCTTACTCCAATCCTGTCTTACCAATGCTGATTTCATCCTAAGGAAACAGAAGAAAGTTGTGATTGCTGTCTCTTATTAAAACCACGTGGTGTCATATTATCTTTTGCTTAATGCTATTTGTATAAACATTTGCAGCATTTCCCCTAAGTAATTGTTATAAATTTGCAGCATCCAGTGGGCTGTCCTGATTAATAGATGGATAGATGAATGAATAAATGAATATCTAAGTAAGTAAATAATAAATAAACAAATACCTTGCATATTTGTCAAGATTTTAAAACACAGTTTATTACAGAAATAGCTGATCATAGGAATACAGTTCTGAAATGATTTTCAGGCATTATTGCTTCCAGGCAGTTAATTGTGCCATATGAAACACAGTTCAGTAGACTGTGGTAAGGGAAAGTATGCTATTCATTCATTTCATTTCATTTCTGCTGCTAATGTTATGCTATTCGGGATCCCTGGGAACCAGAGCTTATTTTGCAAGCAGTGATTGTAAGGCAAGAATTAGGCCTAGATGCTATTCTATTACATCATGTACACACCAGTTAGACATATACCCCACACATCCATGGTGCTGTATAGTATTGCCATTTTACCTTTTGGCATGTCTTTGGAATGTAGGAAGAAATGGCTCTCAGGTACAAACGTATGAGGTAATAGGGAGAAAATGCAAACTGAATGCAGGGGGTACCTCAGCCAGGAACTTAACTGCAGAGCCAAGTACTGGTCGTAGCAAAAGTAATCTTGGTTCTGCTGTGGCAGCTAAAAGTGTGCTAGATGCAGGTAATTTATATCAGGTGAATAATTACAAATTGTTTTGCATTTTGCTTCAGTTAGGATTTTACCAACTGGAATTTATTGTTTCATCAACGAGAACTGAATTATTTTATTTTTCTTTTGCTATAATGTTATAGTAAAAAATAACCTTGTGTATGTATTGGATAAAATATACACACATAAATATATTTTTACATATATATTTTTATACTAGGTTATCTGAACCAATAAGGAAAAAAGTTACAGAAGAGGAGTTGTTGGAAACAAAAGACCCAGTTCTGGAATTAGGCAAGGTTCCTATGGAAGATACCAATTATTCAGATGTTTCAAACATTAATGGAGGTAACTGCATTGCCATTTTTTATCCATCTTTGCCAGTTCTTGTCTGAAGTGAATGGTTCAGTATGCGTCAATTATAAAAACACTTGGTTAAATTTCTCAACATAACTATCTACACATATAACTCTATAATTTATTTATTTACCATTTGATCACAAGGTAGGTGGGCTGGTCCATTGTCTGTTATCAGATGCAGTTCTGGTTCCTTTTAGGCTTTCCAAAAATGTTTTTAGTAGTGCTTACTCTTCAGGCATACCCCTCAGTGATTCAAACTGGGTTTCTTATTGAAAACATTGAAACTTGCAATGTTAAGACCCACAGTGCTGAAAAAAATATCAGAACACCCAGGAGAACAGCAAATACCAAGCATTGCTTTTCTCTTTTGAATGTCCCATTCCTTAAATGTACACATACCAGCTTCGAGATCACCATACCTCAGAGAACAAGGAGTATTCAATCTCAGACTTAATATATGTAAGTCCACATTTTCGCTCGTTCAGTGTCAACATTCTGCGACTTGCACTAATCAGCCTTTCCAAATGGCTATGTGTTAAGGCATGGTCTTGGATTTATACACACAGGCTACGTTGCTCTGCAGCCCTAACATTTGAGGAGGTCTCTGCATGAAGAGAAGCATAGGCAATTGGGCATGTATTAGGCATTGAAGAGGACTGTTGTACTGAGGTGATAACCTCATAAGAAAATAAATGCACAGTGATAACTGGATAATCAATGATATAATGCAGGAGCGAGCACTGCAATAGTGTACATGCCTAATGCATCATTGCGCAGGCAAGACAAGCTAATGCTACAAAGTCATTGCATGCTAACACTCACAAGGTAGTGTTGCAAAAATGCATAACACACTTGTCTGTCATGAAATGTACACCATGACAGTCATCCAATAGAGCCACATATTAATGGGAAGGACATGAGATAGATAGGAAGTATGAAAGGGCAAAACAGCAAGCAAAAATGAAAACACAAGGGAAGGGTAACCATTAGGTATGGAACATGGTGAGGGAGGAAGGATATATTTATTTTTGTGGGAGAAAGAGTCCCTTTAGTAAGCTGCAAAAAAACCTACTATGTGAAGAAGGTAGTGAGGGAAGGCTGTTACTAGGATAGAGTGAGAAGGATTGTAGCAAGGGCAGAAAGACAAAATAGTCCAAGTTCAGGTTCAAGTTTATTTAGTTGTCTAAAGTAAGCATATATTCTGTGACCAGTAATGGGCCTAAGATATTAGCCTGTGATACTCCATAATCAAGATGATACAGAGAAGAACAATTACATGTTCATCGTGTTTCACTGCTGCAGTCCTAACCAATGGGTTATCTGGCTCCCGGTAGTCCTCGATCGTCCAGAATACCAAAGGTAAGTAAAAATGACATCAGCTGTTGTCAGTTGTAAAGGACATCGGGGCATCTGATACAAAGGGATGCAGCTGATGTCACTTCCTCAGTCTTGCTGTAGTAAACGAAGGAAGCACTCCACGGCTGGCACAATACAAACAATTTATTGATTAAATGAACAGACTGGTTAGCGCTTTCACGTTTCCATAAAACGTTTCTTCAGACCTCAAAAAGTACATTCCCATCATGCATTTATATATAATATAAAATGCTCATTATTAGTCTTTGATCAATGTGATGTGTATGTTAGCGGATTTAAAGAATTCAAATTCGTGCAAGAAACATATTGAATCAATGTTGGTATGGCCTGGCCATAAGGAATGGTTTCAATGAAACTTTTTCATTCAAACCATGTCCCTTATGGGCTTGGAGTCTAATGATCCATTTATTTTCTTTTTCTTCAGTGTAGTTCTTGATGTTGCCTAATCTATCAGTTCTCATAATCAATTCCAATACCATGAATTTAAATCTATGTTTTGTCCCTTCCATAATGACGTGTTTTGCTAATGCATTGTTCTCATTCTCTTTGTTAATAGCGTAAATGTGTTCTCTAACCCTTTCTCTTAGGGTTCTGTTAGTTTTCCCTATATAGAAGGAGGAGCAACATTGGCATTGTGCTATATACACAAGGTCCCTTGTTCTACAGTCTGCATATTTATCAAAAACAATTTTCTTTCCATTGTCTGGATGTATAAATTCATTACCATTCAACATATAACTGCATTGATTGCAGTTTCTACAGGCAAAGGTCCCTTTTCTTGTTGATTGTAAAATATTATCACTGTTGTGATCATTGTGTTCATAACAGAGTATCCTTTTCAGGGATTTCATGTTTTTGTAAGTGATGTTGGGTCTATCACCCGCTATTTCCTTTATCCTATCATCTATCATGAGTAACTGCCAATTCTTAGTTATTATTTCTTTTATTTGGTTATTTTTGTTGGTATATGGTATAATTAATCGAGTTTGTGTGTTTGGTGTAGTTTAATTCAAATTTCCTTTATCTCTATTGCCATGTCTATGAAGATATGGTTTCCCTTTCCCTTTCCTAAATTGGTCACTTTCCATAATGACCTTTTCAACATTGGCCTTGTCATAGCCTCTCATTACAAAATTCTTCTTCAATATTTCTTGTTGTTCTTTATTTCTTGTTTCATCTGTCACCAACCTGGATACCCATAGTGATTGATTCTTAACTATGTTGGGGAAGATGTGTCTGGGGTGCATACTCTCTTGATGTAGTAGATTATTTCTCCAACATTCCTTTCTATAGAGATCTGTATCAATTCTCACTTCGGTCTTGGTGATTCGTACATCCAGAAAATCAATGTTCTCAATGGAGAAAGTATGTTCAAATTTCAGAAAATCCGTTGTTCCATTAATGTAGATGACAAACTCGTTTAACATATCCACTGTGTTGTCCCAAACGAGAAAAATATCATCCACAAAACGCTTATAAAATCTTATGTTTTCTGAGTATGGATTATTATTTCGTACATAGGTCTCCTCCCAGTATGCCATCACCAAGTTGGCATATGAGTTGGCTACTGGTGTCCCCATTGCTGTTCCCTTCTTCTGTAGATAATACTTCCCATTGTAAGTGAATACATTATTCTCTAGGATTATTTCTAGTATCATCATATATCTTATTACTAGGTTGCTTGGAATATCCTTTTGAATAAGTAATAATCTAATATAGTCAATCCCTATGTTATTTGGAATGCATGTAAAGAGGGACGTAACATCTAGTGTTACCAGAATATCCTTCTCAATGTTGGTATTGCTCTCAATATAATCTGCATATTCATATAAGAATTCCTCAGTATCCCTTAACACAGATTTAGTCTCATTCAACATGGGTTTTAACTGTTTCTCCAAATATATCAAGAGGGGCTCTGTTGCCCATCCCCTTCCGGAGACAATGGGTCTCATGGGCGGATCATATAGATTTTTATGAACTTTAGGTAACCCTCTATATGTAGGGATAAGTGGTTCTTTAACCAAAAAATACATATATAGGTCATTGTCAATTATACCACATAATAACATATCATATAACATCTCTTGTATACTTCTTATCACTTTGTTCAGAGATGTACCATTTAAGATTTCATAGGTATCAGTATCATCTAACAGTTCATTCATTTTTGTGACATACATATCTTTATCCATTATCACCACTGAGCCACCCTTATCTGCTTGTCTAATCCGCTGGTCTTCAGGCTTCGGATATCCCCAAGAAACGTAAGGATAAGGGCCGCAACAGGCTTCTGAAGGTCAAGTCCTCGGATGATGTTAAGTTGGTCATCAGTCATGCGCTAGCCAGTGAGGTGCCTTTGCAGCCCACAAATTTTCAACCACCTTTCAGAGGCCCCCAGGCCTCCGGCTTCCATTTTGCCTTCTGACCTACCACCTGTTGCCTCTTCAGCTGGATCTGGAGCCACTAAGCTGACTCCGGTGTCCGAGGCCTCCATTCTTTGTTCAGTCAGCAAGCTCATACCGATGACTTCGGCTGCAACTTCGGTAGTAGCCAGGCCTCCCGAGTCCTTCAGACTTGCAGGTAAATCTTTCCAGTCGTAAGCCTATGCAGAAACAGGCTCCAGTTTCCTCTCATTCCCCTCATTCTTAAATTCAGGGAGCATTTTAAATGGGAAAGTTAGGATTATCCCCTTTCTAAGAAAAGTATTAGGGAGTTTTTGGATTTGCCTTAGCATAAGCCTTTGGCTATTCTACCTGTGTTGGAGGTGGTTGATGTTTTTCTGGAAAATTCCTTGACTCCAAATTCAATTCCTCCTGCTCCCAGGAAACCTGACAGATACTATAGAGTCCCTGATTCTCATTTGTTTCTTTTCAGGAATCCGTTAGCTGATCCAGAGATTATTTCTCAAGGCCCTAAAGGAGTTAAGGACACTGTTACTAAAAATCCTGTTCCTTCTGACAGGGAATCTAGGAACGTAGATAGGTGGGGTGAAAAGGTTTGTACTTCTGCCACTCTTGCTATTAGGTCTACTAATTGTCTTTTTCATATGCTGAAGTACCAGCAGCACACCTTGGAAGCTATTAAGTCTAGGATTGCAAGTGTGCCCCTGTTGGCGGAGAATAAGGATATGCAGGATTTGCTGAATTTGTCAATAAAAATTCATTACATTGTGGTTTTCGCATTCTAGAAGCCTCCTGCAGGGCTACAGCTACTGGCTCTATTATTAGAAGGAATGCTTGCCTCAGGGAGTAGCCCCTACCAGAGCCTGTCAAGGCTAAGCTTTTAGATGTACCTTTGCATAAAGACAGTCTTTTTGGCAGCAAAGCAGAGGAAGTGCTCATGAAGATGGAAGACAAGACCAAGACAGTTAAAGACTTTCTGCAAGTTCAGCCTCCTCGCTTTAGCAGGAATTACCCTTCTAAGAGTTGGATGTTCCCTGATACCAACACAGACAGAACCATTCTAGGACTAGATGTTACAGATCTTCTACGGGACAGGTGGCTACCCCTCAAAGGTCTAAGCATTGGCAGACTTCCTCTTCCAAGGCAGGAAGTTCTAAGCCTGCATCTCAGTCTAAACATTCTCAATGACTCTGTCAAACCTCTGCCTATTCTTGCCTGCCCGGAGAGTCCTTTAGGGGGAAGGTTGGCCCTTTTTGCAAATGTCTGGGCCACCATCATGGATGATAAATGGGTACTCAGAACTGTATCCCTAGGACACACGTTTTCTTTTCACACCTTTCCAGTACCCAAAGAATTCCTGGATGCTCCTCCAAACCAAAGGGCAGAAGTAGAAAAGCAAATTTTGTCTCTGTTACATCTGGGAGCAATAGAATCAGTTCCTGCTCAGCAGGTAGGCCAGGGTTTCTATTCCAGACTTTTCCTAGTTCCAAAAAAAGAAGGCACCTGGCATCCTATCCTAGATCTATCCATCCTGAACTCGTTCTTGATAAGTCCAAAGTTGAAAATGCTCACTTTGCTTCAGTTGCTGCCAATGTTAAAAAAGGATTCCTGGCTGATAATGTTGGATCTCAAAGAAGCTTATCTGCACATCCCTATCAGGGAAAGTTGCAGGAAATACCTTCGTTTCAGGGTGGGCAAACAAAATTATAAATTCTCTGCGCTGCCCTTTGACTTATCTACTACTCCCAGAGTTTTCACAAAGTGCCTGGCTCCAATCATTGATTTTTGCAGGCAGAAGAAAATTTAGATTTATCCATACTTGGACAACTGTCTAATTCAAGCAAATTCTCAGGAACAGCTGTTAAAGGATCTAGAATTTGTAAAGACTATTCTCTCTTCCCTGGGTTACACTCTCAATGAGTAAAAATCAAAAATGGTGCCATCCAAAGAGATAACATTCCCGGGAGCGAGTCTGAACACAGCTGCCCAGATCATATATCTCACCCAGGAGAAGCAGACAACTCTTTCAGTTTACTTCAAGGACTTGGCAAGCCTGTCCCAGCTCCCTGCAAGGAAATACCTGCAAGCTCTGGGATTCATGGCCTCTTGCATTCTCATGATTCCATATGCAAGACTGCATATGAGGAAATTGCAATGATACCTCAAGAACATTTGGTGTCAGCACACACAGGACCTGGATGTGATAATTCCTCTGCTTCTTTGTCTGCAGACAGAGTTTCTATGGTGGGCAACAGCCTGTCTACAGAACAAAGGCATGCCTTTTTGCCCACCCCTTGCCACTCAAGTTCTTACCACAGACACATTGGACTATGCCTGGGGATCTCACCTGGATGGCAGATGCATAGAGGGAAGCTGGAATTCCCAGTAGATGCACCTGAACATAAATTTAAAGGAGTTGATGGCAGACCAGCAGGCCTTACTAGCTTTCAAGCATCTTCCTTCTCCAGGGACCCTGCTTTTCAGGACAGACAACACCACAGTCATGTGGTACATCAACAAGCAGGGAGGAACTCATTCTTACCTCCTGTGCAGACAGAGCATGAGTTTTTGGTCCATAGCAGCATCCTTGGGCCTGCATCTCTTAGCTCAGTTTCTTCCAGGAAGGCTCAGTATTTTGGGAGACCAGTTGAGCAGACAGACCCTGGATCCTCACAAGTGGCAGCTGAACAGAGCAGTTTTTTAGAGCATCATTCAATGTTGGGGCACTCCTCAAGTGGATCTTTTCTCCTCTCCAGACAACTATCTTCTACCTCTTTTTTGCATGAGACAGCATCACAGCAGAGCCTAGAAAGTGGATGCTCAGTCCTTCCCTTGGACACTGCTGTCAGTTTATGCCTTCCCTCCTCTTCCTCTTCTTCCCAGAGTATTATTGAAGATCAGGGACGAACAACCAAGGACTATTCTCATAGCTCCGGACTGGCCTAGACAGCATTGGTATCCACTGCTTGGCAGTCTCTCCCAATTTCCTCCTTGGCATCTTCCTCTGAAGCCAGATTTTTTGGTTCAGGAAGGGGGAAACATTCTACATCCTCATCTTCAGTCCCTCCATTTGGCAGCATGGCTTATTGTATGACTTCATCCTTTTCTTCTTCCCTTTCCCAGCAGGTGGTTGACGTGCTGAGGGAGGCCAAGAGGCCTAGCATTAGGAAGTCCTACTCTGGCAAATGGGAAAGATTCTCTCATTGGATGCAGGCTAGAGGGGAATCTTCTTCTCAGCCTACCCTTCCTCTAATCCTGGAATACCTGGCTGATTTGCTTCAAGGTGGTCTTTCTTTTTCCTCTATCAAGATCCATGCTTCATCCATTTCTACTCATTGTTCTTTTGAACAACCCATTTTCTCTCATCCCCTGATGAAAATGTTTCTCAGAGGTGCTTGCAACTTAACACCTCCCAGAAGGGCACCTACTCCAGCCTGGAATCTTAATTTTGTTCTAGAGAAACTCACTCTTTCTCCTTTTCAGCCAGCTGCCACTGCAGATTTAAAGTTTCTCTCATGGAAGATGGCCTTCCTCTTGGCTATAACTTCAGCAAGGAGGGTTTCGGAGCTGCAAGCTTTGATGATTGTGGAGCCTTTTCTTATTTTCCATGCAGATAGGGTCTCTCTGAGAACCAACCCCTCCTTTATGCCTAAAAGGGTGTCTAGCTTGACTCTTAATCAGTCCATATGCCTTCCTACCTTCTTTCCTAATCCTCGAAATAGAGGTGAAAGAATCCTACATTCTCTTGATGTGCTTAGACAGCTCAGGTTTTACCTGGACAGGACTAAAGACCTTTGGAAATCAGCACAGTTATTGGTCAGTTTTGCCCCTGGAGCCCAGGGCAAGGCTATTTCTAAGCAAACCATTTCTAAATGGATTGCACATTGTATAACTTTTGTTATTCCTTTCATGGCAAGGTTCCTCCTCAAGGGGTAAGGACACACTCCACTAGAGCAGCTTCCACTTCTGCAACCTTTTTAAGGGGTGTCCCTACTAAAGACATTTTGGAGGCTGCCACGTGGTCTTCTGTTCACACTTTCACAAGGCATTATAATTTGTCTTTGTTTTCAAGAGCCTGGGCAGGGTTTGCCACTGCTGTTCTGCAGGGAATTATCTCCAGTCCTTGATTCTGTTGGTTCCTCCCCCCTTTTCTCTGGGCTTTGGTAATCAACCCATTGGTTAGGACTGCAACAGTGAAACACGATGAACATAGTACAGTTGTGTACACTTACCATAAATGTAGATGTTCGAGTGTATTCACTGTTGCAGTCCTGGTCCCTTCTTCCCCCTTTTTCTCTTTTCCTAAGGTACAGGCTATATTTGGTATTATTTGCCAAAATGGCTTTTGGTTTAAGCCTTGTTTTCTGGGGGCTTCTGA
The DNA here is from genome assembly GCF_019279795.1 of Protopterus annectens. NCBI lineage: Eukaryota > Metazoa > Chordata > Ceratodontiformes > Protopteridae > Protopterus > Protopterus annectens. Next base: position 1,473,293,775 of record NC_056744.1, read on the forward strand.
CTGTTATGGCAAGAAAGACTGAGGAAGTGACATCGGCTGCCTCCCTTTGTATCAGACGCCCTGATGTCCTTTACAACCGACGACAGCCGATGTAATTTTTACTTAACTTTGGTATTCTGGCCAATCGAGGGCTACCAGGCACTGGATAACCCATTGGTTAGGACTGCAACAGTGAATACACTCGAACATCTACATTTATGGTAAGTGTACACAACTGTACTATCTGGCAGTTAGTGCAATGGAGAAAGGTAGTGAGCTGTTTATGAGCTACTTCCTGTGGTACAGCATTTGACTCCCTCAGCCTTTATTTGCCTACTGTGTGACCTTCAGAAAGTCACTTAAATCAGAGCAAGGCTCCTTTAGGGTCTCCTGAAGTGTATATCTAGTAATTACCTGTGAACCTATGAATTTAGCAGACCTTATGAGTATGACTATAGAGGTATAAGGTAAATCAGTCTAGAATTGTAGTAGAAATACCAGGGTAGGTATGCAAGTGGTGTATAAAAATGTTGTAATCCAGGGAGTCAAATGCTGTAGAGAGAGCTAAGAGGAACAACATTGTATAAAGCCACTGGTCTATTGCCATAAGGGGATCATTAACCACTCTAATGTGAGTTGTCTCATTGCTGCGGAGAGTACAAAAGTGTAACTCATAGGGGTCCATTAGTCCAGTAACTGTAAAATTTGTCTCAAGTTGCTCAAAGCCAACCTTCCCTATAACTTTTCCCAAAAAAGGGAGGTTAGAGATTGTGTGGTAGTTGTGTAATTTATTTTGGTCTGTAGGTGTGTATTTAACAATAGTCTCTTATAAGGCAGGAGCAAATATCCCATCCCTCAGTATGAAACAAAAATCTTATAATTTAATGGATCCAGCACATCAACACTGGTCATCACCAACCTTGATGGACAAGGATCCAGCCAACAAGTTTACTGCTGCATACTAGAGATAACTGTATATTCTGAGCTGGATATTGCACATCAAGAGGTCAAATAATCTGGCTGCAGAGTCTCTCTACCACACAAAAAGGTACAGCTGGTTGGTTGCCTGCCAAAGACATTTATTTAGATAGAAATTCTGCCTTTTTCAGGCAATATCTGCTTGAATGATAGCATAATGTTCATGAGCTGGAACAGAGACCCATGCAAACAGAGGTGGTATACACACACACAAAAGGTCATAATACAGTGGATGGACATAGACATACAGAGGGTTGAGAAATGTTGATGGGGGGGGGGTGAGCAAGGTATGGGGAGGAGCACATAATGGAAGGAAATCACCAGGATAGGCAGACAGTGGGATTCTAGCATGATTAGATGCCATGCTAGGCCAGAGAACAACACACCTAGGTATCATTCACTTGGGTGGACCATGGTAGGGACCAGTTGCTCCTATGGTGAGTGATAAATGGGGCCTTCTGGTCACGTGACTGTATGAGACATAGCATATGACATTAGAAATTGTCAATATGTTCATCCTTTTGCCAGTGTACCTTGGCAATCATCAGCCTCTACAACTGATGTTGCGATACCATGGGAGGCTCATCTGATCTACTTTCAGGAGAAAAACCTTCACCCTCCTCTCCTGAGAAAATAGATAAGAGCACCAATGAATGCTCCAGGTCCCCTCCAACAGAGAAATATTCTACTGAGAGGTGGATCTGAAAGACACTGTCAACCCAGTACCAGATGCTGGCACATACTCAGGTGAGTGTGGTCTTGCCTCCTCTTCCACATCTGGATGAGCCTAAGGATGATATAATGGGAAAATATTGCGCACATATATGCTAAAAACACAGTTGTAGTGGTGCAGGGGTCTGTATGAGCACCACAGTGTCTGGAGTAGTGTTCTTCTCTTCTGTGACTCCCAACAGTACTCATCTGCTTCATCTGTCACTGGAAAAATAAGTAAGTACCCTTAAGTATGCATGTGCAATAAAGTAAGATAGAAGATTAAAAAATCAGTAATGGAAAAAATGCAGAAAAATGCTTACAGTACATTTAATGCTGTCTCTCCTGAACCCCCTACTGGTGGAGCAGGTTATGGTAGCTTCACTTTTAGTCAGTCTGTCTGTGCCAGCAGTGCTCACTAGCATGGGTGGTGCCAGCAACATCACTCACTAGTATAACAAACTGATGCAAGCTGATGCTAGGCATTCATTTTTGACAGTGAGCCATGTAATGCCTCAGCAAGGTCTCCCTGGAGTTCCTTCACAAGAAGAATAGGAAAATATTGCTTTCCCTGTCAGACCATGCTAGAGCCCTGCAATCCACAGTGCATTAGGTACACGTTGCTACTAACTCAGGTGTACCCAAGGAGTAAGATGGTAGCTAAATGTGCATGGATGTACATTTTTGTATCATGTTGTGCATTGTAGTGTTACACCACAGTGCTACTGGCCATAGCAGCGCAGTATGATTATACAGATGCTATATGCATAGACAGTGTGGTTATGTGCTGTGATGTGCTACACCCCCCTTTTTGGGAGTCTGTCTGAGTGGTATATATTATAGCCGCATGGGAGAATTTCTCTGTCTGTGATGTGGGGTTTGAGCCAGGTTTCAGATAGGGATAGAATGTGAGGGGAGATGTGGACTATCCATGAGTGTAGTTCAGAGATTTTGTTAGTGAGGCTTTGTAAATTTAGTGAGTAGATAGCTAGGTGTTTGTATAAGGAAGAGTGTTGATTGTGAGAATGAGGACTGATTGAAGCTTGAGGGGAGTGGGAGGCGGGGGAGTCTTGTGGGGTAGTTGGCTGAGAGGGGAGGAGAGGGGGCCAGGGTTTGGGTGGATGTCACCAGAGAGGAGTAAGTTGTTACTTAATAATGTGAGTGGAGGAAATTGTAAGAGATAGTTATAGAGTTTAGATTTGGATTTGCTAATGAGTGGGTAGTTGTGATGTAAAGTTAGTTTATGAAGGCAGTTGATGGAGAAGTTGAAGAGGGATGGTGAGTTACTAAAGGAGCAGGTAGAAGGAAGTGTTTCAGAGATGCTAGAGGTAGGGGAGGAAATATGATGATATGGTGTGAGGGAGTCATAGCATGTTAGTACAGAGAGGAGTATGATAAGTAGTGTGCTAAAGACAAGGAGTAGTATAGTTAGAGTATGTGAAAGATGAGTTGTGGAGGAGGGAGGAGATTGGGAGTAGAAAGTGAGGTATTTTAATTTTGTGTGTTGAATGGCTGGGTGTCAGCTTAGGCAGGAAGTGGACTGGGAGGGGTTGAGCAGAACAGGAAGGGGAGGGATTGGATGGTATTAATGTAATTGAAGTGGGGTGGGTGGGAATGGAGGTAGGGGAGCGAAGTGAGCCCAACCGTAGCAAGTGTGAACAGAGCGGGGCTACACCCATGGAGAAATGGAGCGGGGCTACACCCACAGAGAAACTTCTAAAAAGAAACAATCAGTAAGCAGGCAAACTTGGCAGAAGAGGTAATAGGAGAGACAGAGGGGGTGTAGAGCAGTCCAGAGAGATAGTCTGCTCATCCACTGATACTAAGTTCCAGCGAGGGTTTGAATATGCATATACCAGGTGTACTGAAAATGGTCTCAAGTTAAATATAAAAGAGTGCAGTGTAGATGGATTCAGTAAAAAAAGCTGTTCCCACCTCAGGTGTTGTAAATGGTACTCACCTTCAGACAGAAATGGACATAACAGACCTAGATACTTATATAGACAATTCTCTTTCATTAGATCTTCATGTTTCCAACATAGTTAAGAAATCCATCTATATCTTCCAGTTAATTCCCAAGAGAATGTCTTTACGATCCACATAATTCATCCTTCCACTGTACTCTTCTCTTATCTGACCCATAATTGAATATGATCCCCCCTTTACTATGTATACATTGAAGCATATTGTTCAACTAGAAAGACCCCAAAGATACCTTATCGAGAAAATCAAACACCTTAAATCTTTTAAGTATCCCAATAGATTGGCACCGCTCTCATTACTTGCTTGTTGGCCTAAAGGCTACTCTGAGGTGAACTGTGTGCAGCTTTTTGAGCCATTCAAGACCCAATCCTACATGCCTTTCTCTTTCTTTGCAAAACCAGTGGCTCTACAAAGACCCAAATCAGGGACCTAAATCTACACCAAAAATAAACTAGACTGATGGGGATAGATAGGTTCCTAACTCAGTGTAATCCCAGCCTATGAAATAAGTTACCACTACAGGTCAAACAAAAGTACTACTTTGGCTACCTTTAAGCTTAGTCTCATAACTTTCAACCTCTTAGCACAAGAAATCTGGAAAAGCCTAGAATAATGTGGTGACAAAGGCCTAAAACAGAGACAGATTTTGAATATTTTTCTTATAAACTTAGAAAAGCTGCTAGAATAACCAGATCTGTGTTAGCATTCATTTTCTGAAAGATAAGTCTGAAACTCAAATCTGTGTCATTATTTAATGACTTTAATCCACAGTGATTTGCCAGAAAACCACAAAATGTATGAGAAATAGACCAAAAATATGAGGCAAAACCCTGGACATGATGAGAAAGTCTGGACAGTTGAGAGGTATGTCTAGTCTTGATGACTGGATGCGTAGATATAAATTTACACCAGGACTGTCATGTACAGTCTTCCTCGATTTGGGAGGTAAACCCTATTAAGTGCTTGAAAAATGAGGCATGAACTTTTTTATGTGTCTTCTTAAAGTTGTATATGGCTAGGCATCTTATAGTCCACTTGATTGTTTGCTGAATAATTTACCTATGCTCCTGTTACAGAGACCACTGTGGAGGTACATGCTAAGTGAAAATCCTGACAAGTGCATGTGGAGAGAGAGTCCCTCATGGATTCCATCTGCATTCCCAACCCATACAGCATCAGCCATATGCACCACGTCTGATGAGTGCTTGCCCACCACAGGGGAGGGATGCATTGCTGTTGTGTAGCTGTGTTGATTCCAGATATGTCCCTGATATGTCAGTGGCAGTTGGCACTAACAAGTATATGTACACATAAGTGATCAATGCACAGATGGTGGCTAGCCATAGCATTATGGAGATGGTGAGTGTACTCAATCACTTATGGGATGACAGGCAGCAATGGCAGAGTGACATAGCATACAGGAACAAGGGACAAACAGTGCTACTATGTTTACTGGTGGCAAATGTTGCCTCCACAGGTGCCTCCATAACATGCATTGCAATGACCCTTAAGTCTGGCTCCACAAGCCATAGTCATCAGCTGTGGGAGGGTCTGGATGTGAGGTAGTCAGGCAAAAGCACTGTTCCCAAGTCAGATACATAGACTGTTGTTGGGACAGCATCACTGTTATTGCAGCCATATGGAATGTTACCTCTGGTTGTGGATATCATCTAGGGAATGGCTGCTGCTTCTTCAGGTCAGCACCTGAGATGCCTCAACAAGCTACCCATCCACACAGTCCTGTAGTTCTGCAGCACCTCCTACCATCACTGTTCATGGGTATTGGTCAGGTTGATCATACTCTATCAAGGTGCAAGTGCACATTTCCATACTTAAGTACCTTCCCTGCCATAGTCTGCATCCAGCAATGAAACCACAAGTTAAAAGAGTGGAAGTCACTAACAGTTGCATTGTGGCAGA
>NC_056744.1:1473304345-1473376845 GCF_019279795.1 Protopterus annectens
GAACACAACCCTTGATCCTTAAGTTCTGGTAGTGAGTTTTTTTCTTTTTTGTGACACGAAAACAAACCACTTGATCAGAAGTAGTGCTCACATACTTTTTTCAATTTCTGACAAAAGAAGCCCTTTAAGAATCTAGTCTACAGAAACTGCAGTGTTGTCATAGCTGTTCACTTTACATTTATTTTTAGTTCTGTGTGTCTTCCAACTGTGGAAATGCAACATTTAGCAGTAGTGATGTTTCTAGATTATTTATGCTAGCAGATACTTGTCATTTTCCATGTCTAAATTCATTGTGAATGAAGCATTTACATTTGTATCATCTAAAATATCACTTATCTTGGTACATTTAAACATGTCTGGCTTATGTGCAACTTTCAAAGTCAATGTTTTCATTTCTGTTTCTTCTGGCTTATGTTTTACAGATGTGTCTTACACTTATTATAAGGGTTCCATGCACCACTGGAAACATTCTTCAGGTAACAGCAAATGAACCTGTTATCATGTCAACTTTTATTTATATATAAATATATAGTTAATTCAAGTCTATAAAACAAGACATTTTTTTCTGTCACTAGACCAGTTATCTGATGTTCCTCTACACACATTTCAGGTGAAATTGCTTGAGCTCGAGATTCAGTAGCATGCAAAACAAAAAAAAAAAAAAAAAAAAGATGAATGGCATAATGCCGAACACTGTTTCCTGTAGGAAATCATTGCTGGTGCTGTTTCTAAATGTGCGCTGGCAATTAATCACTTCTTCTGGAAATTTCAGCCTTCTTCAGGTTGGTGCAGCTGTGAATTTGGAATATATGTATATGCTTTGTGGGGGGTGGGGGCCCCTCAGGCGTACAACAGTTAAAACTGATTTTTTTTCACTCTTCTGATTTTTGAGCATTTTATTTCATCCTTTCAGCTCGTGGACTTTAAGGAAGTCAACATTTCATAGAAGAACGATTATCTGAACATGGTTCATTAAACCCAGCTAGGTGAACACAATACATTTTAGAGAGCCAGAAAAGGCAGGTACTTTTATTTTGCAGAGATACTGAAGTAGCTTAGAAGCTGCTTATATAAACAACAAAGGCAAGCGAGTCTTTTGTCCAGAAAAAAAACAAAAAACAGCTTTTACTTTTAACTCTTTGGTATTATTTTGTTTAGAAGGGCAGAATTTTAGTGATGTTGGAGAGGTTGGGGTAGGGGGTGAAGCGAAATCACACATTATTGACTCGCTCTATAGTCTTTATATCTCTCAGAATAATTGATTCATGTCCCCTGTACGTTTAGCTATAAAAATAGAAGTCTTTCCATCTGAGAAAGTGTCTACAGAACTAATTAATGTAGTGATGTCATGACTCAGAAAAATTAGATGTAAAACTAGCATAACAAAACCAACCAACCTATATAAGCACACTGTACCTAAATAACAGGAAGGGGTGAACTGTTTTCAGTGAAGAGGTTTATTGTTTATGTGAATAAAACAGGAAATGGAAGTCTTTTTCCCAGTTTTAGAGCTTAGTCAAGATGCACCAAGTACTACAAGGTCCTTACTTGTTATGCACCTGTGACATCTGCTGATTGGATCTCTTATGCCCCCCCCCCCCCATACACACACAAAACTACAGCATAGCAAAGTGATTAACATATTTTGTAGCTGTTCATTGATTTGATAATTCATTTCTGTCAGCTGTCTGTGTGGCAGTGTTAAAGCTGTTTTAGCATTCTAAACTGTAAAACACTTTGTGCTACTATACTGTTTTCTTTCTGTGAGTTGAAGTACATTCAGGCAGGTAAAGCTCTATGTAATACAAAGAATTATGGTCAAGTCTTCGATTATACCTATTCGTTAGAGAATTCTCAAAATGGTTTCAAGATATACACCTGAGCTTTGCTCTAAATGTGAATTTCTTGAAAACATTTCTCAAACACATTGACAAACTGGTTGTGATCAGTAACCTGATCATAATAAACCACAGGAAAAAACACACCTCCGCAAGCATATACAATAAAGGGTCTCCTCCAAAAACCTGTTGGTACTTGTCGTTCCACAAAAAAGCTGGGTCACGAATAAAATGTAAATGAATTTATTAAATACAGGGAATACAGGGAAATGATTTGGCAGCTTAGGCTGGATGCCTGTGGCCCATATGGAATGAACGACCATCTTTCCATAAAACCAGCTCTTAAAATCCTATCCAACAATCCAAAAATAAAATAAAAAAAAAAAAAAAAATAAAATTATATTAAACAACAATATTTGAGATGTTATGGTAGCCAGATTATACATTTTTACCATTAGCAGTACGTATGGTGTTTTTTTAGGTATGAACTATTAGTTTGTTACTATTTTTTAACATTGGAACAACTAATGGTGAAAACAGTTAGTGTAGCTTACACATACATATAATTCAATAGTAAGGTCCCTATTCTATTTGGGTTTGATTTATGGTGACTCCTGGAGTTAACATACGCATGTCATTTTAGGATGTACTCATAATATAATTGTCATTAGATATCCAATTTTATGCATTAGTTTATCAAATTTTAAATTTTAAATGTGGAATTAAAAAAAAAAAAAAAAAAAAAAAAAAAAAAAAAAAAAAAAAAAAAAATAAAATAAAATTATATTAAACAACAATATTTGAGATGTTATGGTAGCCAGATTATACATTTTTACCATTAGCAGTACGTATGGTGTTTTTTTAGGTATGAACTATTAGTTTGTTACTATTTTTTAACATTGGAACAACTAATGGTGAAAACAGTTAGTGTAGCTTACACATACATATAATTCAATAGTAAGGTCCCTATTCTATTTGGGTTTGATTTATGGTGACTCCTGGAGTTAACATACGCATGTCATTTTAGGATGTACTCATAATATAATTGTCATTAGATATCCAATTTTATGCATTAGTTTATCAAATTTTAAATTTTAAATGTGGAATTAATATTGTATATAAATTTTATTGTTCATTTTACTATTCATTAATTTCTTGTGTCTGGAAGAAATATATATTTATTTATGGTTTATTTTTTATATTGTTTAAGTTGATCAACAATACATTATGGAAATTGCTAAGTAGTACTTTTGCATATAATATTTATTGCTCACATTATTGGATACACATTCTGTTAATTATCCAATTAAAAGGAAATGTATTTAAGGACAGTTCATTTGGAATTAGATGGATTCTGATGAAGTCTGAAGGTGATAGATGAAAGCGCGCTCAATCCCACTGTGTTTGTTTTATCGTTTGGTGTTTTAATAAATTCATTTACATTTTATTCGTGACCCAGCTTTTTTGTGGAACGACAAGTACCAACAGGTTTTTGGAGGAGACCCTTTATTGTATATGCTTGCGGAGGTGTGTTTTTTCCTGTGGTTTATTTCTTGTTCGTGGAGAGGAGGTGACGTTGGTTAACCTGATCATAATCCTTTGTGTTATTGAATTTCTCATAAATAAGTCTTTTCCTTTTAACATGGAGTCACTGGCAGTTAAATTACCTTATTTTTGTCTCTAGTTAGTGTCTCACCCCACCCCCTGCAGAAAGTGCATTCTAAGTTACCAGCCTTGACAGGGCTATATATCCGGAGTCACTGTCCATCCATGGGGGAAGGGAGGGAAGTAAATATTGTGAAAAGAAATAGCCAGGGAATTGTTATGGCTTGGCTTGTATAGGCCCTAGGGCCGATAGCCTAGTACCAACCTACGAAAAAAAAAAAAAAGCACACAACAGGTGGAGTAAAATGAACTGAGAAACAAACTTAGCTGTTGAGTAATATGAGAATCAGGCACCCGGGCACCTTACGGACATTAAACAAAAAAGACATCTCAATGCACTGGCTAAAAACACCCTCACTTTTCCCGAACACAATGTCTTTAAATTCCACTTCCTGGATACACTGGACAATGAAGCCTTACAAGGTTCTTTCAATGACCGTCTTGAGAAGAGGGAGCTAGAATGGCAAATTAGACTTGAGGTGATTACACGCCCAAGCCTCAACACTCATCTGTCCATCATTAACATTCTTAATTTGAGAAAACTACATCACCATGCTTACTACTGACAAGTTGATAAGTGTGCATTTTTCCAAGGACATAATGACATGTAATCACTCATTTCTCTTGCCTGCTTTTTCTTTTCTGTTGTTGCTCTGTGTTAGTTTGTTTAATTCATCATATTTTGGATTTTAACTCGTATTTTCCATGCTATTTATTGGTCCTGTTTAGGTTCCCCTTTTTACTGCTCCTAACACGTAGGCAGATCTGATGAAACACCAGGGAAAGCACTGGTCCCAAGGAAACACTCAGGACATGGAAATTTTCTAAACTGTCCAATGTTTTTTTTGGTTTGATTTACGTAATGGTTTTTATTTAATAATTTTTCTAATGCTTATCCAATAGCTATATTGTAGATGTATGTGTTTTGACGTGGTTTATGTTGTGAATGAAAAACCGACAGGCCATGATGGCAGCTGCACACTAAACTATTGATTGCTCTAATGGCTATGAATTTTAAAATGGAATCCCATTGCTGCTCCTAATACCCACATATATGAAGTTCTAACAAAGGACCAGGAAAAGAGATGGTCCCACAAATACGATAAGGACATGAAGGTCTTTAGTTTTCATTTCCATTTTTTATTTCTGTTCTTATTTTTATCATCATTTTATTGTTATTTTTTGTTATGATTTGCATACTTTCTAAGTTTACTCTACAATTTTCATTTTTAGTCCCTACAAGCGAGAAACCTTTTTTGCTGGCTATGAGGGTTGTAGCATTCACATCAAAAGCACTCAATGTTTTAAAGCCAACTTTTAATACTGACTTTTCAGATAAATCTAACATTTGAATTATAGCTTCAGGTCACAATGCTTTACCATTACTTACCAAAGTACCCAAAAAGGGGGAGACGGTCTGTGACAGGTAACATGGCTTGGCATTTGATTGCATTTGGCTTGATGGAGGGTGCCCTTACTTCGGGGCTTCCCTTAAGAATAAAGTGCATTCTGCATTATTTCCTCCTGTTGGGCTTACCTCCGGGTTTTTTCAGTGGCTATGGAACCGATGCTGTGTGGGAAATTCATTAACGGCAGCACGCCCACTGCAGGGATTTTACCACTGTGAATCCAAGAGTCAGCCTTTTCATGCATGCACTTATGGTTTTTCACAGTGCTTGATGCTAACAAGACAAAGGATGTGAAGTTGTTCTATTTCGCCGCTCATTCTTACTGCTGGGTTCGGATCCCATCCCTCGGCTCCGAGTCAGCCTATTGCAAAGCTCGAGGTGTTCAAATAGCTTGAGGCCAAGTCTCTATCCCATGATGCACCTAGAGTTACCTCAGATCTAGTTTGCCACTGCAACAGATTGGAGGTTCTCATTAGTTCGGCAGGGCCTGTAGGGATAGGGCCTCCTTTGGATCCACGGTCCTGAGAAATATATTCCCATGAGACACCCAAGGTAGATGTTGCTTGGGACGCTACCCATCAGTAAGAATGAATGGTGAGCTAGAACAACTTCACATAAAGAAGTTATGTACTTACCATAGCGTTCCATGTGAGTTGTTCATCTTGCCTTCATTCTTACATCCCTCCCTTCTACCCCCACCTGGGCTTTTAGATGACCGAGATGCTTGATCCATCCTGGTTGTTCAACCCTTCTATACCTTCTCTTGGGAGTGATAGAATGACATATGGTATTGTTATACGCAGCAAACAATATCTGAGGTAACTCTAGGTACGTCATGGGATAGGGACTTGGCCTCGAGCTATTTGAAGACCTCAAGCTTTGCAATAGGCCAACTTGGAGCTGAGGGATCGGCTCCAAACCCATCAATAAGAATGAAAGTGTGATGAACAACTCACATGGAACATTATGGTAAGTACATAACTTCTTTTTTTTCGAGGTGAGTCTGTGGTGTCTAATAGAATCGTTTTGCTCCAGTACGCTTAAGCAGGTTTTCATTATCACAGTGGTTCAGTTTGCAAAGCGACCATAGAAGGATCCATATTTTACTGCCTATCCGTATTTTTATTTTAATACCTATTATGTTACTGTACTGTATTGTATTTTACTGCCTAACAGTATCCCTACACTGATTATTCCCAGCTATATAGCAAGGCACCATTCCTGCCACAGTCAGTGGCTGGATTGCCTTTCCTCCACCTAGGAACCCCGGATTCATTTGCACACACACTCTAGAAGGAGGAGCACTGTCCTTTGTGCCATACTGCCTCCTGATTGGCATTAACGGGCCCACATCCCCATTCCATTTTCACCACTCTATCCCATACCTAGTTTCACTACTTGTCAATTTCTCTATTAACTCATTGGTTGCTACAAACCTGGATCAACTCCAACCTGTTTTCTCTTGACTAGACTTCCTGCTTGGTCTTAGCTATGCCTGATTGGTCTCATTCCCCGCCACTAACTTTTTCCCATTGGCTCTCTGCGTCTGGAGCTATCCAACTAAAATCAAAATTAAAATTAGCATCAGTAGTCTCCCTCCATTGGCTGATGGAACACTGCTTTATAGCACCTATCAGATTCCCTTGACTCCTTCATTGACCAGTCATTTCACGTTCTTTCATACCCATTTCATGGATAGTAAGGAAACAGTTTTGACAGTAATAACTGTTAGAACAAGCTGAAAGTATATATAAAGCACCTAATGTCTAGTAAATATTCAGTGCTCATCTGCCTTTGTTAAACTTCTTGTGTTCAATGAAATTGTGAACTGTACTGGAATAAAGTTATTTGACCAAACATCTACCAAGAAGCTGGATTCATTACTTTAATGATTTTAACAACATGTTATTATTACTTTAATGATTTTAACATGTTATTCTGAATGAGCTGATGGGAGTTTTTTTTTTTTTTTTTTGTTAAGAATTATTTTTAAGATTTTTAAGAATTAGCTTACAACCTTATGGAGGATGTGTAAAATATAAAACTCGAGTATTAAGTTTCATTCACACCGTTCTGCAACGTTGTTTAATATTTCAACTTTACGAGCTTGACAGCTGCTTACTCTAGTAACCTATTTTATTGAGTTTTGTCATGGCCACTGCCACAAGTCTGCTAGATAACAGGGATAAGGGTGGTGATTTTGCCCTCAAGGAACATTTTACCATGGATCTGTGTACTAGTTTTATAGTAATATGAGAACAAAGGAATTAGAAAAGAAACAGGGAGTGAGCAATAAGGAGAGGAGGTGAAGAAAAGCTAAGTAGGCATCAGGGATGGGCCAGAAAGACAATAAAAAGTGTCAACAAAGCAGAGTTATCCATTATTTATATCAAATACCGCCATTTCAATCTTCTGGAAAGCATGGGTTGAACAAGGAAAGGGGTGACAGAAAAGGTAAAGAGAGGAGAGGTTAGAACTGAGATTATGGAGCACAGCAGTATCAAAAGTGGACCTGTTTGAAGGGCACCTTGCTTAAATAGATCTGTGAGCTGATAACAAGAGGGTCTGAGGCCTCATTAAAGGCATCAGAGGTTAAAATGAAAGAAGAAAGAAAAGAGAGAGAATTAAATGAGAATAAAAGGAAAAGAAAGAGAAGCTAAGAGAGGAGAGGGGATTGAAAAGGGCTGCGGGCTCATACATTAACAAGGAGACAGATGCACCTACAAGCCAGTGCAATGGAATCAGACCGGTACTGGAAATGGGAAATATGTCCAGCTTTGACTGAATTATTTTCTTTATTATGCATTTCTAATTAATAACTTGTGTAGCCTTCAGATGTTTAAAATTCATTAATCTGGGGAAGATGCAGGCGGATAAAGGCCATCACCTGTTGACCAACATGTTGAGGCTAATCTTAAATGTCTGGCTCAGATATGTAGAAAAAAATGTAAAGGGAAAGAAATGATGAGGGGATAGCCCAGAACAGACTGAAGCTGTCGGATAATTATCCAGTAAGAAATAATAACTAATGCCCTGTAATACAATAAATCAAGAAAGGAAGGCTGTGGTGAGTCACGAGGTTACATAATAATGGCAAACAGCTAAAACAAATGCAATAAAATGCATACAGTTGTCATGGGAACATTCTCAACATACTTTTGTTATGCATACAAACATGATTAAAGGCAATGAAAGTCTGGATTTATTGCAAGAAACATGATTTTACACAAGTAGTGCAACTTCTTTGAAATGCAAAAAGGTCTTTCTCCCCTAAAAAAGAAAGTGACAGCAACATGTTTTTTAAGTAGTAGGGGCGGCACAGTGGCACAGTACATAGTGTTTTTGCCTCACAGCAAGAGGCTATCTAATTTGATTCTCAGCTGGGGTGCTTTCAGTTTGGACTCTGCATGTCCTCCCTGTGTTTGCATAGGTGTCTTCTGTGTGCTCCAGTTTCCTCCCACATTCCAAAGACATGCAGTAGGTGGATTGGACTCTCTAAATTGGCCATGGGTGTGAGTGTGCATGCGAGTATATGGTATTGAAGAGCAGCCATGTTAGGACTAGCCATCCAGCAGTGTGAACCTTGGCTCAGTATGATTGTCACTGTTAGAATGACACCCTGACCCCATGTGTAAAAATGGGAAAAGGGGGTTATGAATTTTTGGATTACCTGGCCATACACTTCATGGCAGGAAAAACCATTTAAACTGGAAAATGCATGATGATATTTTAATTACTTCTTCTTCTTTCGGCTTTTCCCAGTTAGGGGTTGCCACAGTGGATCATCTGTCTGCTCATGATTGGCAGTGGAGTTGTACAATGTCGAGCTGCCAGCCCGACGCCCAACCTTCCACAGAAGGCACACACATGCACACACTCACACCTAGGGCCAATTTAGAGTGTCAAATCCACCTACAGCATGTCTTTGGGATGTGGGAGGAAACCAGAGCACCTGGGGGAAACCCACGCGACCACAGGAAGGACATGCAGACTCCGCACAAAAGGCACCCCAGCCGAGGATCGAACCAGAGAACCTCTTGCTGTGAGGCGGCAACGCTAACCGCTGCACCACTGTGGCCACCCATGATATTTTAATTACCAGAGAGACATAATTGTGATAATATCATAATTTTTTTTCTAAAAATGTTCACAACTGTCCTGATGGGATGGGATATTTAATTTAATCGTGGCATATTTAAAATGGTTCCACATTTTAATCACAGAAGAATATTTTGTTTTTGTTATACAGATATCTTTAGAGGGTTGTGAAAATCATTTTGCTTCAATCTGAAAAAGCTACACTTAATATTTGTGAAGTTGTTTAAATATGTTGCTGTGATGCCCGTGCCCTGGCCCAGCAATCAAGGACCCTCAATCCTCACCACTAACACCAGTGAGGGGCATCTCATATAAGAGGAAAGGATAACAAATACACACAGTAAAGTGCAAAAAAGAGCACACAGAGATCACAGTCAGTCTGGGGCTGGTCGCTCCCTTGCTCTCCATTTCCCCAATAAGACTCCCCACTGGCACAGCTATAGGGTCCAGATCTCAGCCTAGTGGGCAAGTTAAAACCTCCAGCACCCTTTCTGTCCAACCAGTGCTTCTTGTCCCTGCCCATGTAGCTGACACACACACACACACACACACACACACACACACACACACACACACACACACACACACACACACACACATACACTTTGAGAAGAGTTTATGCAACCACACAGACACTCCTGGGAAAGGCTGGCACAGGTTCTCCAGCTGTGCCCCTTTTTCCCAGACTATACAGTAGTACCAGCTGCCACCACCCACTAATATTTATCAGCTACTCAAAGGCCCTTAAAAGGATGCCCAATTATTACTGGGCAATATTATTATCCAATTGGTAGTATAACTAAACAGTCAAGGCTTATTAGATTGACTTGGTACAGGATCACTATATACATGCAATGTTCTCTTAGAGCTTAACTTATCTCTGCCAAAAACAGCCACAGTTGAAAGGTTTTAAAATATTTAATAATAAATAATAAAAATAGAAGACAGTACTTTTTACTACACAGTGCTAGTCAAGAGTTCAGAGATCACAGAGAAATACTTAAAATAATTCAGTGGTACAGTTCTGACATCACAGAAAAGCACTTGGTCTAATCTTTCTAATTTCTAGCTATTTCTAAGAGAAAACACAAATCTAAGATAAATTTACATATAGAGCAAGACAGTGCTGAGTTGGATGGTCAAGACAAAAATGCTTAATGCTCTCTAATTCTCTCTGTTTTTAAAATCACATTCCTGGTTCACATTACATCATTCTTCACACTTTCCTGGGTTCCCAGGCTAACAGAAACTACATTTACATTCTTAACATCTCCCTTTGTTATCTTGCAGCTGGTCAGGAAGCAGAGCAATAAAAATACATTTGCATGTTTAAATCTAGAAATTTAACTCTTGGTTAAAACAATAGAAAGAATGTCTTCATTTAGACATTTTGGCACTGTGTTTAGATCAAAGGGTCACCACAGGCTTTACTTGGTCAGCTTTCTGCCAGCAGAGTGCACTGTTGTTACAATTTTTTCCAGTTCCACATGTAACACTATTTTTACCCTTTAAGACAACAAGCCTGTGGTTTACTTTAATATTTACAGATGACAGAATTATCTATACAATTCTATCTGGCTAGGCTGGCAGCCTTCACAGTTGCTATTGTGGAAGTTGCTGACAGCAGTAATGAAAACTGGAATAGCTTAAAATAAGAATTTACCAAATCTAAAACAATCTTGTAAGGATTGCTTTTGAAAATAATTCTAGGACAGAATTTCAGAAACACGCTCAGGATTCAATAAAATCCATGTAGGCTCTGTGTAGAACCTACATGAAAGGTATCCATGTACATGGCTATGTCTCCTCCGCAGCAGCACGCCATACATATTAATTATGGTGCTTTGCTGAGGGAGATTACAGCAAAATGGATACTGAATCTGTGTAAGACTGACTTTACAGGCTGTCCCTTAATTCTGGACTGTCCGTAAAAAATCTGGATAGTTGGTAAGTACAGCACAATACCTTTTGGCCCACTAAACTGGACTGAAAGGTGTACAAGGCATTTTATTTCATTAAATTACAGCAGACATCTGCTAGACATCTAAAAATCAAAACCATGTGTATTCAGTTTTTGTAGTTCTGCAGTGCTTAGCAATGCAAAAACACATGCAGCGAAGCTGCGCTACACTTGCAGGCACATTCACAGTATATCTGAAGATGTACATGCTCACGTCACTATTCCAGTGACTAGATAGGTTGAATCATGACCTACAGTGTAATAGGTCCCAGGTTTGAGTCGTGGGCAGTAATACTTTTCAGTGTATTGTTGTGAAAGTGTGCCAGTTGACTGAAACATCCATTGGCTTTAAATTCAATAATTGTTACATTTAGAAAAGCTGTGCAATGCTAAGCAGCGCTTGAACATGGTCAGTGGTCTTTTCCAGTCTACGCATAGCTAAGCTTCACTTAAACTTGGTTTGTGCGAGTCTATGTGGTGATGTGACGTGGCGTGTTTTTGAAAGTTACACTGTGACATGTAAGGGCAGGAAAGCAGCCTATTTAAAGGCCAGTAGGAGGACATTTCACATCATTCCTTGGAGCCTGACATTGGCTCTACGTATGCTGGTGTTTTAGAGGGATTACATTTTAGGGCACAGAAATGAGGTGTGCAGGAATCCAGAGTTTTCATTAGACTCGTGGTACAACACCATGAACCCTGGCTGTTGCAGGTGACTACCAGGACTCTGAGTATAAGTCTGAGGCCTGGGATAGTTTGGCCATTGACCTAACCAGTGAAACTGGTATCCCGTGCACTGGTGAGCAGTGTCGTCACCACTATGACAACCTGTACCATAGGACGAGGAGAACCTTGGACACCTGGTCCAAGAGGCTAGGGATGGGCACACCCCACAGATATGTAAGTATGTTTTCCAGTAATTTATTAATATAGAACTTGAATCTGTGCAAAACTGGTATGCTTAATGGTTTCTTTCTCTTACCAGAGCTGCAGAAGAGAGGACTTGCAATGTACAGTCCCATGCAAAGAGTTTGACTAAGAAGAGGAAAGCATGTGGTATGTAAGAAAATCAGTACATTAATTAATGCATAACTTAATAATACAGTAAAGTAAATACAGATATTGCAGTCTTAACAGTTATGTATGAAATACTGGCGACATCATACATTTTTATTAATGTGTCAGTGTATACCTGAAATGTTAAAGCAAGTTAAAGCAGGTAAGCATGCAGTACTGTGTAACATAGCTTCCAACCATCAGTTAATGTTGTGGTCTACCCAGATTAAGACTCACTGTTGTGGTTTGCTTATTGTCTGAAATATGCTGTATATTGCACCCAATAAATTAATAGGATAAATAGGTAAGTTAACAGAAGTCCTAGACAGCCATCCATGTGTGTACCTGCCACTTCTGAAGAAACAACAATCAGTAAACTGTAAAAGGAGATGGTGCTTTGATAATTAAGTTTTTCAAATAAAATGTTCAGTATTCATGTACTCACTACTTGTGAGATCTAATCCGACAACAGCCAACTGAGAAATGTAGAGTGTTCCATAATGTGTCAACATATGACATAAATAAATTCTGTGCAATACCCAGATTAAGGGTCAAAGCTGTATTCTGCTCAAGTTGTCTGATGTATGAATTAGGTTGCAGTCAATAAATGAATAAGGTAAACTGGTAAGCTAACAGAAGTCCTAGACAGCTATCCATGTGTGTACATGCCACATTTGAAGCTACAGTAATCAATAAACTGTTAAAGGAGATGGTGCTTTGATAATCATGTTTTTCAAATAAAATGTTCATTATTCCTTTAGTCCCTGCTTGTGGGTTCTAATCCCATGCTACCCGATTGAGAAATGTCCAACTGTGTAGTGTAATCAGTATACACGAACATACCTCTCAGCTGTCACGTTTTTTGCAGGATGTAGTGACTACTGCCCCATTTGTCTGGTCCTTTGATTTGTAGGCATATGACATTACTTAAAATTCTATTTAATGGCAAATCTGTTATCAGAACACCTTGCTACTAACGTATGATCACACCATGTAAAAATATTCCCTGTCAATGTGCCTTTGTAACACCATTGTGCACGGCTTGGCCCATAATGTCCCATGCTAACAGTTTGAGAGCTATGTATGTGCAACATCATATATACAGTATAAGCAGTCAGTATTCTCACAAGTGAAATCTAACATACCTAGAAGTATGTAGTTGGAGTATGTGTAGTTATATTATCTGTGAAGTTACTAAAGATGTTCTTTTCTCTCTCACCCCACCCCTTCTCTTATTTATTAATTATATTTATTATCATAATTTGATATTATTATATTTTGTAATTATCTCTTATGCTGGCCTTATTTATAATTTAATATTGCTTTGCTGTTAAAAAACCTTTCATTTACATTATTTATTGCTGTGTTCCTCATTATATTATTTTCAATTTTTTCCCTTAATCATTATTGTTTATGTTATGTTATTAATTACATTTGTTTGGGTTATGTTTATTTTTCCTTTATTTTTATATTTCATTTACCACAGTTTGACAAGGTAGGCCGGTTCCAGTTGATCCACCTACCGTGGCTCCCCCGGCCGAGGTACCAGGGCCCAGCATCTCTGGACCACAGCCTGGTCATGCCCCCTCTGCTACCCTTGCACTAGCTGGTCCATCGGATAGTTCCACTGGACAGGCTGGGAGTGGTCCCCCTCTGGGAGTGCTGATGTCACCCATGATGCACTGCCAGGCATGGTGCATAGGCTGCTCCGCCAAACTGTTGGTATACATTTACACTGGATGGACAGCATGCTGTCCATCCTGGTGGGGCAGTCTGTCCCCAGGCACTGGCATTGACCACTGCCTCCACAGGAGCAGTGAAGATGCAGTGCTGACAGTCCCATGGGTGAGGACTTGAGTCACACTGCTACCTTGTCTGACATCCATGGGACTGGGATTCCACAACACCTTCCCCAACCAAGGTGTTCACCCCCCCCCCGTCTTGTTTCACACACCAACCCTGTCTGCTGTCTTGTCTGTCTGCAAAAGTTTCCTCATCTTCCCAACTAACCTCCTGCGCACATACCTATGTCCCTTTCCCAACATTCCACTCTCACCTTAAAATAAAATAAATGGGCACCTGTCCAAAAAAAAAAAAAAATTGTCCCATACATAGCTCTCCATTTTGTGCACACGTTCACTGCACTGGACATACTTAATTTAGTGCAGTTGGCTTGACATTGCATTTATGTTGTCATCACCCTGTCTCAGGGGGGAGGGTTATTGTCCAATTTCAGCTAAAAAAAACTGTTAAAGTGCACAGTCATTGCTGTAGAATAAATGGATAGCTTTGGTTCTTTCCTACACCCTTCCTGCACATACCTACCTACCTTTCATTATGTTTTCCCCCTTGCTTGCATCCCATTTCACCACTGTCCTATCTCCCCATTTTTCTTTTCTTTAAATAATGTTTGAGTGATGCTGCACAATGCACAGCATCGCTAAGCTATACTAAATGGCGGTATATTGATATGTGTATCGGAAAAATAGTAATCACATTCAAAAATTACACCTGCTTCCTATTTCAAACCCAGGACCATTGCAGCTAAAGAACAGTCCATCAACCCACCAAATCACACAGCTTGTCAATTAATATAAGTGTTTTAAGCAAAACATAGCAATTGTCATTTTCCTGTCATTAAGCATGTTTAACCCATGCTGCGCATCATACAAATCAGCTATAAGATTAATGGAAAAACAGGAGTGTAATTGGGACTCTGGAAGAGAAATATAAAAGATATTATAAGAAAATATATAAAAGCCATACACATAATAATAGATTTAAGTCGGCTATCTAACAGCAGATAAATGCGCAATTATATCTACAGCATGTAAAAATACATCTGCTACTTGATTAATGCAAAATAGGAGTTTAACTGGGTCTCTTGTAGAAAAATACATCATTATAAAAGCATACACATAATAGTAGATGTTAGTGAGGTATGTAACAGCAGACAAGTGTGCAATTATATCTACCACATGTAAGAATGCACCTGCTATAACAGTGACTCAGTAGCTTAACCTGCTAAATGCTGTGAAAACATTACTTTTTGGTCCACATGGTCCTGAGTTCAAATACAGCTGTGTCTAGCATTTAAAATATATATATGTGCACATCACCAGTATACATTCTAATATGTATGACTGTCTCATCACCTTTTTATCCACCCAAAGCAGTACAGTTTGAATGCCTACTTCTAAACAATGGCAGTCAAAGGCCTACAGATAGGACTGCATTTAAACAATTCCTACAACACTAGAATGTGCATAGAATGTCAGGTCCTGTATCAGTATGAATTTCCAGAGGATTTTGAATTATGTAATTCAAATGAGATCCAGTCATATCAGACTCCAGCCCACAATGATTTGCTAGTGATAGTACAGACAACCACAGCAGCACAAATAACATGCATATATGGAGGTCGTGCTAGAAGCAGCTGTTGCCAGCCCATGTTCCAGATGACTACCATGACATAACACACAACTTGGCAGTTATCCAACTTTTTGACATAATGGTTAATTTACCCCCTACCTTGTTGTAGGATACAACAGGCATGTTTACTTTGTTAATGATACCTTTGGCTAACATACTTAACTTAAACACTTACCTTACTTTCCAGTAGAATGGGTTCAGTCTGGCTCTGGTTGTACACCAAGGCTGCCACAGGTCACACAGTTAATCTTAAGTGTTGTTGTCCTGCACATTTTGTAGCCTCTCTAACTATGCCTGTTGCCTGCAGCAGCAGCTTCAGCCTGTAGCACATACATCTGTATGTAACAAGTTGGTAATACAAACATTCTCTCTGTGCTGACATAATCCCTACCCTAGTAATTTCCAACTCAAAATGTGAGAAGGGGGACGGAATCTAAATTGAGGCCTTATATATTGTTGAGTAGTTGAATTGGATTGGCTGATTATACAGCAAATCATCTGTGTATTTTGCATGTAGCATTCCTGAACCACAGACTGGTTCAGCGACAATCACCTGCTAATGAGAACCATTTTAAAAAGGCATACACTTAGCTAGGAGAACCACTATGTATGAGTGTTAGTTTTTATGGTTAACTCATTCACACAGTACTCGTATAGCTGTATCTTTCAACAGAGGAATTTTGTACTCCATCAAGTATGTAACCATTCTGTTGCCAACATGATGCATATGTTTGAATATACTTATGGGGAATGGGGATTACATCAGTAAGCCTTTCTTAGAACTGTACTGATGACATGCCAGTGATCTCCAGCTGTGTTACAACCTACAGAGGATGTGGAGTACAACAAGGGTATAATTCTCTGTGTTAACTAGTCACATAGGTCTCCTGAATTCTTCCTTTGTCAGCAGTTGTAGTAGTGCCCTGCTATTTTGTTGGCATTGTTGTTTATACATATGTTATGGGTGGTTTATTTTCTGCTGTAGGGTAAAACTACAATGGACTCCTGTGTTTGTTGCATAATCATACGTGAGTATCTGTCAGGTCACAAACAGGAGTGAGTCATTATTGATACTATCCTAGTTGCTTCCACAACCTTTGTATGTTTGACACACCGTTAATTACGAGATGTGTAATCAAGTGGGGAATACTAATAAGCTTCCTTTATTAATGTATCTCTACATACTGTACTCCCACATATGTGATACTGACACGTGTTCTCATTTATTTGTATTTCAGGAGATACCATGCATGTCAGATGCTGTGCACCTTTCACTGAGGCAGAAAATGACCTCATTATTGAGGCCTTGAGACAACACTACCAAGTCCTGCTATCCAGAGGGAGAGCAAATAGGTAAGAATGTGCAGCCTTGTAGGATGAACTGTTGCATAACATTAGTGCTGTTGGACACCAGTATCACGCATATGAGCAGGTGTGACAACGTGACACCGATATGATCAATTTGGCATGCAGATGTACAGTTGACATGGCCAGGGATCAGAAGGTCACTGGTGGTGGACCTGCAGCAGAACAACCTCTGTCAGCCACTGAAGAATTCCTGGTGAACCATGCAACACAGGACAGCTCTCAGGCATCCATAATTCAATATGTCGTGGATGTAGGTGCAACCATTTCCACTCAAGAGGAGCATCCAGGTATGCTTAGTTGGATCAGCACTGGAATACTGTAGCATTCAGTGTGTCAGGGTGCACATAGTTTTACATGGGTGTCAGGTGCTTGGGTGGGGGGATTAGCTGCAATTTTAGGCTCATGTGCAGTTTGTCACCCACATGCTTCTTAACATAGCAGCTGCTGTAAATGTGAGATACTTGGACGTATTAGCCCTGTTATACTGTAACACACAGTGCTGTTTACATTACCTCCCTTCACATTTTTCGAGGACCATCAGGAATAGGAAGAGGCTGTGCTCCTGCTGCTGGTAAGCACAAAACTGTTTTGTCAGAGATAGTTTTAGTTCACTGTATTTTCTCAAGTGTCATTGCAGGCCTGATGGCTGTATTGATAACGGTCTGCATGATTGCCAACTGTACAGATATTTTCTGACTGTACACAGTTTAGACTCATACCTATGCCTTGTAGGTGTGACCACAGTAATTGATTTGACAGTATTGTCAGGACATTACTGTTTGCCATAACTGCCCACTTTTGAGTTTTGCAGAATATCAAAATCATTCATGTTTTGCTCATGAGATTATTGTGTAATTAACTTTTATTTTGGAATAATTATAGATTTGAGTTAGAAAATAATGTCTTCATGTCCTATTGCATGAGGTTGGGGGTTATAGAAGTCTGTAATAGTAACAGCAGTTTATACAGATTTCCATATATTGCAATGTAGTACTGCAGAGCATAGTAGTGCAGGCATTGATTTAATCCTTTTCCCTTTTTATCACAAGTGACCAGGGAGGCTGGTCTGTGTCCCCTTCACAACCAGATGTCAGTGTCTCTTTAGACTCTGATGATGATGGTGGCCAAAGTGAGTCCCAGCTGGGGGTTGCAGGGGCTGAATCTGACACAGAGGTTGACATCCTTGTCCACCCTCATTATCATCGTACACAGCCAGTTTGGCTGTGCATACCCAGTCCCCTATGGCCACAGGTATTAGGCAGTTGGAGGGTGGGGACATTGAATAGGGAAGTGTGGCTACTGTGGCTGCAGTGACTGTCGACACTGGCCATAGCTAAACAGTTAGCAAGGTTCCACACAGGCAAATTTATAGGGGTGCTAGTAGGAGGCCTACTGTCCTTCCACCACCTGTTCCAGGAGTCTCATTATGGGTCACTTGGCATATGTTTAGGGTTGTCATGGAGGCACAGGCATATTCAGAAAGGAACTCTCAATGAATGCTCAGGGTTATGGATGCAGCACAGTCTGACATCTGAGACTGCCTCCACCCAGACCTCTCAACTGTCCCGAATTCCTCGGTCTTTACCGAGTTTTGGGGTCCAAATAATGGGATGCCACGATTCCCGAGTGGCACCCCTTCATTTCCGATTTATTTGCACTTGTATTTTTATTTTTTTAACTTTCGCGCTACATGTGCTGACGTCATCACGTCGCGATGCGCGACACCACCAGCCTGTCGGAATGCTCCCCGCATCGTAGCACATTTTCGGCTCTGGTTCAAATGCTTTTGCAAGCGGAATCACCAGAGCCGGAAAGGAGTAATGAGTAGTGTGCTGGATTTCTTGTTACGATGCGACTCGACTAGTGTGGTGGATCTGATTTCTCTAGAAGTAAAGAATCTCGCGCTGCCAGAAAGGAGTTAGTGTGTTGGATGCTTTTTGCAATGAGGAATCACCAGAGCCGGAAAGGAGTTACTGTGGAGGATTTCTTTACAAGAGAAGAAGCTTGCTGCCGGAAAGGAGGGTTTTATTTAGAAGATTTGATCTCGCTCAACATCTATTTAGAGGGAGGTAAGTGTGTGTGTGTGTCCCTAGCTACCACCATGTGTGAGGTGAGCTTTGCCCAGGCTTTTTTGTGCTAAGCAGTTGATGGAGAGTAATCCTGAATGATTTACCTGAAAATCAAAGATTTTAACAGGGGATACTGCAACAAAAATATGAGGTAAAAATCACAAGAGTTGAGAGGAAAGGTGAAAACAATTTGTTTTTAACTCCAGCTAAGCATGAGATGCTAAACTTTGGTTTCAAGAGGTAATATTTGCAAGTTATTTGGTGGAAAAAGGCATGCCTATATTAATTAGAAAGGGAGCACCCTTTAAGATGATCAGAAAGTTAGATGACCATTGTAGTAGATATGCTGCCTGTACAGGATGGCTCTGTAGTCTGAAGCAGACGTTAGCTATTACCTGTAAGATGAAACTTTCTAAGATATGCATAAAGTGAGTGACATTTAGGGAGGGATGCACTCTAATTGCCTGAGACTGGAACGCAGTTATAGAGACCATGAGTGTATACACAGAGTATAGAATAGGAACACAATCAGTTGTGGGCAGATATCTGACTTGCTATATTCTAGGTATGGGCATGATTGATATCACAGAGCAGTTCAACCCCCCCCCCCCACACACACACACACACAATTGCTTTAAACATGTTTTTATAGACTGAAGTCCTTGTCATAAATTCCTATTTTTGCTGCCCAACAGCATCTTTATTTAGTTAAGACTGCACATACAGGGACAATTCACTTGTCATCTAAGAAGTGAAAATGACTAGCTGTGGTTGTTTGCCCATTATTCTGACTTTGTGATTTGTGTAAAGAAGGTTGGAATACTTTAATATGTGGTAACTCTGTGGAGCAAAGATGAAATGATAGCCATCCTGTTTTATCACAATCAGACATATGAATTAACTGCTGGATGGAGGTTGTCTGGATGAAAGTAAACAAGCCTTTTGTCATTTACTCAGTTTAAACACGTGGCTTTGCAAGAGTAGTGTGCATTTGTGTGAAGGAAGGTGAAGTACTTAACTTGACATTTAAAATACGAATGACAAAGTAGGCTTAATTGCTGGAGAAGTCTGTGAAGGAATATTTGCTGTCTGCCATTGTTAGATCGTTACTCTGGCTTTGCAGGACTAATATGATTTGTTTGAAGCAACTTGGAATACTTTAATGTATGACAACTGTTGGTGTGGTGCAAATTATGCTGACAAGTGCAGAACTAGTGAAAACAAAAGAAGAAGAAAGAAGGTCCATTGACCTGCAGGGAGTAAGTCTTGAAACCATTCCCTGGTGTATAATTAGTTGATCACTTACTATTTATTTTACTTGTTTACTGTTTTGCTATTCAGTGAATATATATCTTTATTTTACTTCAGATATTTTGTTCCTTGTTTTTTGCATTCATTGACATTTCTGAAATCATAGAAAACTGATTTTGGGGAACAGATGACATCAGGAATATCATGTCATGCCTGAGCTGGATTTTTCCTTGCATCTGCTGTGTCCTGATGTCCAGTTTTAAGGATAGGGAAGCAGTCTTTTCTTCTAGGAGTGATACTGACTATATGTCGAACTGCTTGCAATTACTGTTTAAGAACAGCGTGGCATTTGTAGGGGTCCCATTCCATGAGCTATTTGGCACCCTTCCAGCCTGCTCATGTTGCAGTTAGTGCCTTCACTAGTGTACATTCCTGGACAGTATCCAGCATGTCCTGTAACCTGCTTCATTCAGCTGAGGAAGAAACCTTTGCTGTAGTGGAAAGGACTGTCTATAAAAGGCTTTCAGCCATCATGGGAAAATGCTTGGCATGTTTTAGAGAGCTGGAGCTCTTAGTGGAAGTAGGACTCACCAGGCTTAGTGTGGAATCTTTTCTTGAGGCACTATGCACATTAATGGCTTTAAAAATGCTTATTCTGTTATGCAATTCTTGAATTTAGAATGCTGTTTTTTAATGTACTGACTCCAAACAGCTTTACATTATCATCTGTTCTAGTTACGCACAAGCTGTGTTTTATCCTCATTTAGAATTTTAAAGGCTACTTTTGTTATTGCCATCTCCCTTTATGAATGTAAATATACATGGGACATGCCGACTGGGTTGGGCCCCAAAGGTAATCTTTATCCGCCACTGGCCAGATGCATTTTCTTTGGATGTGGTGTGGGTTCAATGCTGTTTCAATGAATGTGAGTTTCAAGGGCAAAGAAGTTTTAATGTCAAGCCTATTTTCATTGTGAGACAGTATTGCTTTGTTTACCAGATGATGTCTTTTAGTGTTTCTGCATTGTTGTGCTGTAAAATGTAAAAATAAAATCCAAATCATTGTAGAAGTAAAGCAGTATGCATGCATTAGTGTTTATGGTAAATGGGTTGAAATAGCCAGGTAACAGGACATTGGAATGGCTGCAGGGGGACTCTAGTATCATGTTTTGGTCGTCTGTTCTTCAGTTTGAGTTTGAAAGTTGGTATCCCACAATTCCATTGGAGTGGGTGGGGTTACATAATTATGTATGCAAATTAGATGTTAATCAGCGTACAGATTTGTACCTATTTTTCATGGGCCTTGTCCAGATTTTTGATTTTTCCAGGTTGAGAGGTATGCCTCCACCGTATTGCTGATAACCTGCTTCTGTTCACTGACACAGTGGAAAGACATTGGTCTGAGACAGATCGCACACTATCTGTGTTGGAACACACATTGTCTGTGATGGAACGTGTGGTTGGAGTTAAGCGTCGGCCTTGTGGACGTAGGTCAGCAACTACATCTGCTGAAAGTCATTGTGGCTGTACACACCTCCAGCGCTCCAGGGGGGAGTTTGTTGTTCACACCAAGATGTGGCAGACCATGGGCTGGTGATCCTGGGTGGTCCTGTAGAGGACACATTCCCAGCAGACAGCAGTCACCCTCAGGCAATAGCACAGCATCTGAACTGGGAGGGAGGTGCCACTGCAACTCCTGGCAGAGCCAGCTCACATATTTGGGGGTAGAGATGTTGAACTGTCAGTTCTACCATGCACGGCTCACAGTTGTCCAACATACCAGACACATAAGGCTAGCACTGAGCTTGGCTGTGTTCATGCAGACACTCACACACCACTGTCACATTCAGGTCACCTACAAACACACATGCCACATTTCCCTGGCCCATCTTGCCTGCTTCCCTTTCTGACTCGCATACAAGCTTGTCAACCTTTTGGGTCAGCTTAGGCCTCCTGCACCCCACATAGCACCCTGTGCAAGTGATGACACCTGTACCACATCTCTATCATCTCTCTCATGGATGCAGGGAAATAAAAATATGTGTCTGATGCACAGGGTGACTATCTACATTAATATGAACTTTCTTCATCCGGTGTTGCTTTTGACATGCTACTTGTACTGGTCATTTTCAGAATTTGTACGTTGCCATTTATAATGGCAATGCCATAATAATGTGTGTACGTTATGATGGATGCTGTTGTAATGGCTGTGACGTGTCACATGGAAATGTTTGTTTCTCTTTCAGGATTGTGTAGGACACACCTATGGGTACACAACTGCAATCAACCCATCAACTTCAGAGCACAGAATTGAATGTCAGCACAGAAGTCACGTCATCAGAAAGGTAACACAATATAGGTTACGAGGTTCATAGGTCCATATGTGTTTAATAGGCTAATGAACACAAGGGCTTCTTTAAGCCTAGCCGTGTATCCCTAAACACTGTCAAGGTCTGATACAATTGATAAGTGTAAGCAGGGTTTTGGGAACTGAAACATCTACAAGCTGGGGTGTGGGGGTTGAACCATCCACAGTTTCCCTGTGTCCATTATAGACATTGGCCCACAAACAGGTATGATTGTCCTCTTCCCCATTCAGTTGTGCAACTTGCACTTGATTTGCATTAGGGCAGAACTCTACTTCATATGGATGTGGAACCTGTTCCATATAGGGTGTAGTGTCTGGATTATATACCTGTCTCTCCAGCATCTCCTTTGTATGCCACAGTCAAGGTGTAAGTCTGTAGAACAGGTAATTCTGGTGCTACTTGTTTCGTGGATATACAAGAGATCCACAGTGGGGTCTGACACTGCCCTTTATGGCTGGCATACACCTTCCCTCCAAAGCATGTAGGAGACAGACTTCACAGATAGGGCCTTGACGTGGTCTGCATAGGACATGTTACGTACACCACATAGTGCTTTACTGAGGAACCTCTGTGGATGTTACAGTTGTCAGATATGCTTGGTTAGTTACACACCAAAGGTGGCATTGCACCAGTGATAGGTCTGATGAATGCTGATTACAGTGGAACAGTGGCTTCCTTGGATTTACATGCCATATCTTTGTTTATAGGTTACACAACTTAGAATGATGTCCAAAATATTACAGACGCATAACTGGAAAAGGCTAGATCACTATTTGTGTCCATAAGTCACTGACTTCTCGGCCAGCTGTTTGAGGTGATTGTTAACAGGGGTAGATGACTTCCCAAAGAAGAGTATTGTGCATTTCTTGGTATTTAGTGTTAGCCCATGTCTCTGACAACAACTGTATGTCTGTGTCAGCCCCTGCTGGAGAACATTTGTATCAGTGTGGGATTGAGTGACAGCTCCTCATTTGCATGAAGTCTGAGATGACTAGAATGTTGGATTATGTATCAGCTTGACTTAGGGGCTTATAGGTTGGTCCTCCACGAGACACTGCTCTATGTGTTAATATGTGTGTTGCTTTCACAGAGGGCATATGGGGCTGCTGAGAGTATTTGTTATCTGGACTTTCTCCATGAGCTGCTTGTGATTTATGTAGGTTACATGTCAGTGCCTCAGCTCATGTCTGCTTTGGATTTTGTGTGGTGGGTGTGATGTGTGTACCACTGTCTATGTTACTGACATTAGGAGTGCTTTTATGTGAGAGCTTTGCCTCCAGTGACATTGTATACATACATCTCTCACATACTATATCAGTTTGTTTGAAAATGAAGTGGTTGTTGGTAAACATGGGTCAATTTCTGCATTGCCTCATGATGCCCATATCCACCAAGGTGGTAAAGGTCACAATGGGAATCCTCATATCCATAGCAGCAGATCCTTTATTAGTGATTAAACAGTTGTATTGAGAATATCATGCAATGTCACAAGTATCTGTTCCGCAACTATGGGGACAACTCTTTGCACTGCATGCTGGTTGTCCTATGTGCAACTCAGTTAATGCTGTCATGGATTCTTAGAAAAATGTCACCCAAGGTGCCTGAGTCTGTCCAGAGTACTGATAAACACTAAAGGAGAAAGTAATACATACACCCTATAAAGTTAAGGTTGGAGTATTTAGGCAGTTATTCTGAAGTTACAGACTAATCAAGCAGTGCAGACTGAAAACAAACAATTACCTTATGAAGAATGCTGAAAAGAGGGGAGTTGCCTGAATTGCTGCTGCCTGGTTAATTCTACTGCTGTTCTCAACACAGCCTCACTGTGGTGGGATACAAAGCTCCTATTCTTTCTATCTCACCAGAAGCAAAACTTTGGCACCAGGCTCAAGATTAGAAGTGCGCCACAGCCTGTTTGTTGATCCACATACTTGTCACACATGATGCAAGGCTCTGTAATCTTGTTGTAGCCTTTTCCAGGTAGATGCTTTAATTAACAGCCACACCAGTCACTTGATGTTTGCATATATTATGCCTTGGGTTCCAAGGCTCATAGCATTTGACTAGGGTACTTACTTGATGGTGAGTAGGAGCACAACTGCTGCATCACAGCATAAGTTTAAGTCTCAGGTGACATAGATGTCCAAGGTTGCTCTATCAAGCACCACAGCAACAGTGATCCATTTTGGGTAACATTTTCATAGCAATTCATGCAGCCTGGCCTTCAACAGTGTAATGGTGTGATCTGTGTGACATGGATGTGAGGCCTACTGCAGAGGGGTGGCCACCTTTGGGCAATGTCTCTGTCCCTCCTACATGTCCTAGGTATGTCATACTGTACATTTATGTTCCCGCAACACTGAACTGTGTTCCCACATCATTTCACACAGCATTCATTTGTTGTCTGGTTGTTTGACAAACATTGTAGACTTGCAAGGCTAAAGTAATGACTGCAAAGTTGGGCAAGTTTTCTGTGCATGCATGGGCATGCACATCTTCACTGCAAAGAGTGCCTACAGAGAGCGTATTTGAGGCTGTGAACCCCAAGGGTGTAGCAGCATGACCCTTACTTTGCTGGAGTTGTACATTGTCACATTTGTAAGTATGCTATTGTGACCCTGCCTAATAACAGGATTATGGTTCATACAAATGCCACAAGCCTGGCAAAGCAGTATATTCAATCTACCATGTTATCCCACACTGTCATGTACTATTTTACCTTAGAATGACACCATAAAGGTAATAACATGTTACATGTAAGCATGTGTCAGGCAACTGCCCAATCATGGCCTGTTGTGTCATATACACAAGCAATAATCTATTGCCAGTGGCATTATCTCTGACTGTTGCAGAGATATCGACAGCGTCCCCAAACTTCTACTCCACACAAACACAATGTGTAAGAGATGCATGTAGATTAAAAACCTTGAATCCATGCTCTCTCACACACCTGTCAGTACATACGACAATGAGTGGGGTGTCAACATACCCACCTCACCTCCTACTCCACCCAAACCTACATCACACATACCTACATATGTGGAGGTCCATACCAGAAACATACATAAACATAAGACACCTCACGAACAGAAACACAAACATACTACACATAATACTACTTCTGCAGAACACAGTACACATAGTAGCTAATGCACCACTGTCTCACTGGTCAAACCCTTTGGCAAAACCCAAAATCAAACATATTAGGCATAGATGATTACATCATGAGTCACACTGATGCCCCTCTCACGAGGTTAGATAAGGAAAAGGTCACAGTCAGCTGTCTGCTAGATGCCAGGATATGGCATATCACACATGCACTCATGTCTGTCAACAGTTACTGTTATAACTACATCATAGTTCCTGTTGGTGTGTAAGACTTGTAACATCCCTCACTGGACTGTGTAATGACAGACATGACTGAGTTCTTGCACTGTGTGTCTCAGGCAGGTATGGCCTTGGCCATCAGCTACATTTTGCCTTAACCTAGGATGATAACTCAATACAAACAGAAGATGACTGACTTCAGTAATTGACTTAGTGTCTGGTGTCAGTCTAAGGGGATCTACTCTCTGTTAGCCTGGGATGACATGCTCGACAGACCTCGATGCTTTCCCACAGATGGTCTTCATCTGTTACCCAGGGATGTGAGCTTCTGGCCAAGGCTGTTGCCACCCCCATAGTGCCTTTTTAAGGTGGTGTCTCAAGGAAAAAATTTCCAGTGTAAAAAAAAAACCCATGTACAAACATCCTCAATGTTATGCGGGAAATGGTAAGAGTGTCAACAGGAAACTGCACTCACTGGAAGCTGTCCTCACTTTGGAACACACAGACCTTTGTGCAGTGACAGACACATGGTTCAAGGCTGTGAAGAAAATCATAGCCATACCAGGCTGCACCTCATTCCACACATGCAGACCTCAAACTGAAAGCATGAAAATTAATGGTGGCAGTGTATAAATATTTATTAAGGATGCATACATGCCCACATTGGTTAAACAGAATGATTCCATGGATACACTTCAGGTGTTGTTGATTGTTTGTGGGGCACCTATTCAAGTCATTGCCAGGTACAGGAGCCCCTCCATGAATCAGGACACCCACTCTGCTAATTTGGATCTACACGAGTCTATCAAGATACATCCGGACACTATGGTTTGGGATGCATTTTACTACCTACCGACTGCGTAGATTACTCATGCTGAAACACACTTGCCCAAAGGTTAATCAACTTCATTAACTCCAATGCCCTGAACTAGCTGGTTGACACCCCCACAAGGGGAGCTAACATAATTGGTCGGGTGCTTACCAATATGGGCAATCACTGTAGCACCCCCACTGTGAGGTCTCCCTGGTGAGATCTGACCACAAATCGGTCTCATTCAAAGTAGGTATCACACCTGATACCCCTCCTCACAGCAAATACAGTAAAGAAATTCACCAAATCAGATTATAACCTCTTATAGGATGGTATAAATAGCTTCACTGTACCTCCACCCTCAGATGTAACTGGCACTATGCCAAGCTGTACACCAATGTTTTCTACACACACCTGCATGAGTGCATTGACTTTGCTGTACCTAACATGAGCACAAGTTGCTCATGGCAGAGAAAACCTGCCTGATGGACAACTGCCAGTAACAGGCTTTACAATAATAGGAAGACATTGCTGTATAAGGGTAGGAGGGAGGGATCTCCCCTAAACTGGAAACACTCCTTCCTCAGCTTAAACTAGCAAATAAGAGCTGTTGTCCTCCAAAAGTAGGTATGTGTCCTAATTAGCCTCCTTCACAAAGGACAACCACAAGGCATTTTCTAGTTACATTTGTAACCTAAAATGAAAGGCCCACATTTGTGCCGAACTTGTAGTTAATGATACCACATATACCAAGCCTCTTTACATAGCTAACCTGTTGGCCAGCAGCTTCTGTGAAACCATCACTCCCCTGTTGCTACCACACATACCCAATGATATCCCTACCACCTGTCCCGTACCTTGTATCTCTAAAGAGCAGGTCAAAAATGGCCTCTCTAAGGACTAAAACACAACATCTATGGGACCTAACACCATCCCAGCCTGAGTCCTACATGGGCTTCAACATGGAGTACTAACACCATTTGGAACTTTTTGTGTAACCACCAGCTTTGTCCCAGCTGACTAGGAAACAGCCACCATTATCCCTTTGCACAGAGGTGGTGCAACCACTGACCCTGGAAACTATATACCTATTATCCTGACTAGCCATATTTGTAAGGCCATGGGGCAAATCATCACAGACCTTACCAACAAAGATATAGGTAATCTCCAGTTGACCTTACACAGTTTAGATTTGTCAATGTGAGATCATGCCTGTTATACCTGGTGGATGTCTTTGAGACAGTCACCAAGGACCTGGACAAGGAGAGATCTGTGCATACAGCCTATCTGGACTTAGCCAAAGCATTAGGCACTATCCCCCACTCAGCCATCATTGACAAACACACCCAACTAGGCAACAACCCTTATATCATTAGAAGGGTTGTTGACTGCCTCAGTTATAGAAGTCATATAGTCAAAATAGGGGAATCCACATCCAGTAATAGAGATGTAACCAGTGGTGTTCCACAGGGTTTAGTCATGTTTGGAATCCATTTCTCCAAAGTACAAGCACAAAGTAAATGTCTGGCTGACAAGACTTTCTGATACCTGCAAACTGGGAGTGGTCATAGAATCTCCAAAGTATGTCAACATCCTAAATGAGGGTCTTACTTGAACAAATGATTGATGCCAAAGTCATGGCCTTAAAAGCAATACAAATATATGTATTATCATTGCTTTTGGTAACAGCGAAGTTCCTGCTAAGCACCACATCAATAGCAACACCTGACATACATACTCAGGGGTGGGAGACCTGGGCACACAGGTTGACAGCTAACTTACCTTGGATCACCATGTCTCCAAAGTGGTAAGAAGGTCATTCTGTCATGCTGATGTCATAAGTGAGGGCATTGTCTCTACAAAAAGAAGACATTATAACCTCCATATACTCTTCCCTAGGCAAACCAATAGTTGAGTGCAACGGCCCTTTTGGTATGTACCATTCGAAGCACCTGTGGCATTTGGAGTGACCACATAGATTCCTCACAAGAGGAATTCAGTTCTTCATCATCTGCCCATGGGGATCATCTGATATCACTGTCATTTTAGTGTGTATCATAAAGACTACTCAGAGGTGATCTCTGCCTTGCAGATGAGGCAATCTCTGACCCTGCTGTATTGGAATTGCTGCATATCTGTAAGTCAAATGGTATACGGGTTACTTGCTGTATAGACCTTAACCTGGTATGTGACATTAATATAAACTGCTGGAAGGAGAAGATTGTCTACCAGAGTTTAACACACCTTTGGAACAGACTCCCACATCATGTCAAACAGAGCACCTCATTGGCCCTCTATAGATGCAATCTGTACGATTAGATAGGTGACAGTAATTTCACCACGGTCTTTCCAGCTGTGTCCCTCTTGGACAGGGCCATTAGGTGCTAATTGTGTAAATATGGGTAACAATTTGGGTAGGATTTTAAGGGCCCTAGGGCCATTAGCCTATTAAATTCCAGTGAGCCCATGATCTCATAGGCTGATGTAAAATGCTCTGACTAATGTCCACACACACAAACGTCACTGTAGTGAGAATAGTACCACAACCTATTTATGTCTACAGAAGACTGCACAGCACACACACACACACACACACACACACACACACACACACACACACACACACACACACACACACACACACACACCAAGTTGGCTGGAATGAGATTAGAGCCCCTACCTATCTAGTCTTACATACTAGAGATCACAGTAATTAATGCATGCATCATGACTCAAGTCTGACATTAGTATGGCTTTAGGTAGTCTTATAGTAAAAGATATCAGCAGGCCTTGTAGAAGACAAGAGTTTGGAGGCCTGCATCACCTGCTAGGCCCAAAACAGTGCAAAACCCTGTCTGTTTGTAAGTCAGTATGTGATTTGTATTTGTTTTTAGGAAGTTGGCATAGAAACCTGAACACACCAATTGGATTGGAGTGAGAGTAGAAACCTCACCTAACTAATCTTACACACTACATATCACAGTACTTATCACATGCACAATGGCTTAAGTCTGACATTAACATCTGTTTATTTACTCTTATGGTAGATTACATCAGCAGGCTTGTGGAGGATGAGAGTTTGGGGGCCTGCATCAACTGCAAGAGCCATAAAGTGCAAAGCAATGCCAATTTTGAAGTCAGTGTGGTATTCACACTTGCTGTTTAGGGGAGACACACACACACACACACACACACATACACACACACACACACACACACACACACACACACACACACACACACACACACACACACACACACACAACAAGTGGACTGGAGTGAGATTAAAACCCCTACCTATCTAGGCTTACACACTACAGATCACAGTACTTATCACACATGCCACGGCTCAAGTCTGCATTGTAACTGATTCAGGTGAAGTCATCCTAGAGAACATAAATAAGCCCTGTGTTGAACAGCTTGTGAGGCCTGCAGAGTCACATTGCTTCCTGCTGTCATCTGCAGCTAGTAGCCTAACAGTCAAAAAACTGTTTTGTAGACTATCTATGTGACAGCAATACCCGTATTGGCCATATGTGTCTGTCTGCATTTGGATAGTCAAGCTTGTGGCAAAAATAAATTAGCCCTGTCAATGAGTGTGCACACAACATAATACATTACACAACTTGTTCAGTTGTCAATGTATGTGTGGTGACATCCAGCAGAAACAGTGATTTGTAGTAAATGTGGGCGGTGTTGCTGCCGTACATGCAAACATATGTCTTCAATATATATATACATATATATATATATATATATATATATATATATATATATATATATATATATATTCATATGCTATGCCATGCATTTTCAGGGTTTCCACATGCTGTCTCAGGGAGACAGAGCATGAATTAACATTGTCCAGCACATACACAAGTTTGACTCATGTTTGTGTGTTTCACACTAAATTGTGGTTTGCTGTCAAATGTGGCATCATTTACACATGACAAGAGAGAAGACTGCCAGAACTCTGAACTTCAGATGCCCCAGTAGTTCTCCAATTGCAACACGTAAGCACTTCCACATTTTTGTCAGTGCATTATCTAATATTGAGCCATTCCTTTTGGTCTTTTGTCCAGCTTTATAAGTGTTGTAGTGCAGCTGTACTGTCCATGACCTGGGTATGAAGGGTAATGCAGACACACATACACACACACACACACACACACACAAAATACCTCTCGACTGTCCAGATTTTCGCAGAATGTCCAGATTTTTGACTCATATTTTTGGTGTGTTCCTCATAAAATTTGTCTTTTTTCTGGGTTTTGGGGCAAATCATTGAGGACTGAATTCATTGAATAATGACATGCATTTGAGTTTCAGACTTCATATCCTTCGGAAAATGTGTGGTAACACATGCTCTTTTATTCTGTCAACTTTCTAAGTTGATAAGAGCAATATTTAAAATGTGTCCCTATTTTGTGGTCTTTGTCCAGATTGTTTTGTGCTAAGAGGTTGACCGGTATGACACACACATACATGACAGTTATGAGGGGACACTGCTGTTTTGAGGGGTGGGGAACAAAAGCCCATGTTATACTAGGACACATATTAGTCTGACTATCATTGAACCTTACTGTCTAACATCTCCCTTGAATGATGTACCTGTAATCTTTTGCAGTAGGACTGCATGAGTATTCCATGTATGAGGCCTACCTAATACAAATGGTGACACATTAGTGGAATGGGTGTCTGTAGTCCCATGTGGATGTAATTTCTGTCCAGATAGCCCATTATAGTTGCCTGCAAAATGTACCTGGTCCATAGCTACAATGACATAATAAAATAATCCACTATACTACTGTGTAGGTTATGGACTTACCTTGCAAGTGCAGCACTTGACACAACTGCACTTCAGTGCTGACTCTGATGCAAACAGTACACAGCCAGTACATGGATAGGTACAGCATGTGTGGTTTGGCTGGCATCACGTTTAATATCTGTATGTGAGTAAGAGTAAGGTGTTAGTTCTTAGTTCCCTAGGTTGTCAGTGAATGTGCTATGCGTGACCTGTTGGTCAAGGCTAGGGCATACTGAGCATGGCTACGTCTGCCTACACAGACATCAGCAGGGGGTTCCTCCTCCAAGTTCTCTTGTGACTGTGGCTGTGGTGACCTAGGCACCGGTGGAGGGCTGCATATCCCTTCCCTTTGCTGATCCTGCAGCAGCTGTTTCCACAAGATCAGATTGTGTAGCATAGCACATACTTTGAATATCTGTGCATATGTGGCTGGAGTATACTGCAGGGCTGTACCAGATATATCAAGGCAGTGGAACCGTGACTTCAGAAGTCGAAACACATACTCTGTGATGTTCCTAGTCTGTGCGTGTGCCTCATCATGGCAGTCTTCCATGGATGTGTGTGTGCATTTCTGACAGGTGTCATCATCCACGGTTTCAGGGTGTAGCCAGCATCCCCCAGTAAATGGTTATGTATGATCCCCCCCCCCCCAGTAAACATCCGGTACAACTGTGATGTGTGCCAGGTATGGGAGTTGTGATAACTCCACATACAAGCAAAGTCGGCCAGCACTCCAAAGTGAGATAACCAGAATTTGTTTAATCATAGTTGCAGCAGCCCATCCCAGCATGGAACACACAGGTTTTGTTACATCATATTAGTCAAAAATCCTCAACTACCATCATCAGGGAGGAATACAGACTTTGTTACATCATGGCAGAGTAGTGTCAGAGCCTCAGATACCATCCGCTTGGAACACAGAACCTTTGTTACAGCATGACATAATAGTGTCAGGGCCTATGTTACCCTATTCAGTCAATTATATATTTAAGCTTCCTAAAGTATTCCTTTACTATTGTAAAGCGTATCAACATTTGTCAGCAGGCTGATATGACTATAGTTATTCACATTAGACCATTTACCCCTTTTCTTAAATACTAGTCTAATAGCAGTTTTCCAATCATACTGTTTTTTCAGTTATTTTCATAAATACAAAAAAAAAAAAATCACCAGTACCTTTAAGGAATTCTTTAAAATTTTAATGTCATGATTATCAATGTGGCCCATATCACATAATTTATGAACTTTTAACCTATTAATGAAATTTTATAAATTATCAAAATTGAATACATATAATTTATTGTATCACATCAAGTTGAAGTCTTGCTTGTGTTAAGTAATCTGTCATCCTAGAAAACATATCAAGTAACAGATTTATATTTTATTCTCTAATTGTTGTAATTTTCTGTCAGTTAGAAAATATAGGACTAAGCACCTGTACTATGTGCTATGCACCTGTGCAAAGGTATTTTGTTACCTTTACATGTCATTGTAATAATGACCTAATTTTTAAATATCTCTTCTAACTGCTATTCATAACCTGATAATTAATTTTATCAGACAGCAGTTTTGCTGTTGTTTTTGTTGTTTGTCTTTCGGCTTTTTCCTGGTAAGGGGTCGCCACAGCGGAACTCTGGTCCGCTAATAATTGGCAGTAGATTTTTACAAAATGGTAAGGTGCCAGCTCGACGCCCAACCTTCAATGAAGGCATGCCCATTTGCACACGCATGTCTTTCGAACGCTACCCAACCGCAGGAAGGACATGCAGACTTCACACAGAAAGCACTCCCAAGCCATGCCGAGAATCGAACGGGAGAACCTCCTGCTGTGAGGTAACAACGCTCCTGCCGTACCACAGCGACATACAACAGTTTTGTAATATCTATTTTTTGTAATGTCCAGTCTTCTAGTTTTGCACTTTATTTTGTTTTTAATATAAGAAGAGTGATTTAGCTTATGAACCAGTAGTTATTATAGAAATTATTTATGTATGTCATCAAATAATTTATACTGCTCAGTCACACCCCAGCATATTTGAAAATGACACTTTCTTAAAGCAACTGTGGCAACCTAAACTGGAGGACATTGAGACACAAAAGTTAAAATAGCCTGTGCAATAACAGGAAGTCTTAAATGCCATTCACAAACTGGCCACCAGAAGAGCTCCTGGACTGGATGGCATTCCTATATCCTTTTATAAGAGCTCTTAGGTGGAGCTAGCTACACCACTACATAAATTCTATGCATCAGCACTAAAATCTGACTCACTGTCCCATTATAATAGGGTTTAGCAGTTCATCTCTTTCCCAAACATGGTAAGGACGCCAGAGGGCACATCACAAACTGTTGACCCGTCTCTCTGTTAAACAACTGTTGGCAACAACAATAGCTTGCAAAAAGAAAAAAGGCTTCTGTAGGCTGTTGCAGCGTCATCAGCAAGGTTTGATAAAACAATGGAGAGCATATCTGGTAGGTTTATAGCAGAAAAAACAAGGGTATAGCCTGATGCAAAAGACTGCACTGCAGCATTCTGTGTTGATCTACAAAAGGCCTTCAGCATTCTGCCATGGCAATTCTTATAGAAAGTGCTTCAATTTTTGGATTCCAAAATAATTTTATTGAGTCATGTCAAGCTCTGCATGTGCAACTGCAAACATATGGTGCCACTAAGGGAATCTGTTCTCCTGTCTTTTATCTGGGCCATGGGGCATGCCAAGGTTTCATTCACCCCCCCCCCCTTAATTGTTGTCTTAACCATTAAAATTTTTGTATGTTACAAATTATAGTCATCAAAGGCAACCAGAGGTAGAAATGTGTTTTTTTTTTTTTTTTTTACTAAGAATCATATTAGTTCATCATGGTTTGTAGGTGATGGAATTATATGCTTGATATATCTGCAAAATGTCTCTTAATATACTACTCCGTACACTACAGGAATTTAACAATAATCTTAGGACTGCACCTAAACAAACCTAAAGTGTCTATTTTCTCCTTAAATGGATGCTGTATAGCCATAAAAGATTGAATGTTAAGATAGGCACACCTACTGTAATTAGATTACCTATATCGGGATTATATTCATAGGACAACTGTGGTGCTATAAAAGCTAATATGGCTAGGCTATCCAAAGAATTAACGGTTAGTTGTTAGGTTGTTAGCAACTGAAGCTCACCCAGTCTAAGATTAGTCCATTATATATGGTACTTTCTTCTAAATGTTTATTATGTACAGTTTTCCTCCCTGACAATAATTCCCTTTCCTATTAATGTGGGGGGTGGAGGGTGGGGGGATTTCACATGTTGCCAGGAAAATACAGGTGGGATTAGTTCTTAACAGTCCTGCCTAATTTTCAATACTATTCTTATGTAGTCCCTCTGATACAGTGCCTACAGTTTAGGACCACTGCCTCAAGGTATTTTGCTTATGAACTCTGTATGTTGAACAAGGCTAGAGTGAATGCAACAGTAAGGTGAAGCAGGGCAGTCAGTGGCTGATGTGAATTAGGGAAAACAAGCTAGAAGGCATTTTTGTCAATAAATATCGTAGTATTTTGGACAGGATATGGATGACGGATACGTATAAGTATGAGTCAGAAATTTTTTTCTGGAGGAAATGTATAGAGGCGGTATTAATTTTCTGTCCAAATTTGGTGAATCAGGACATGAGTCTTTTTTGTCTAATATATCATTCACAGAGAAATCTAATGAGAATGTAGAGATGGTAGACTACACCTCCAGCA
Source organism: Protopterus annectens (assembly GCF_019279795.1). Classification (NCBI taxonomy): domain Eukaryota; kingdom Metazoa; phylum Chordata; order Ceratodontiformes; family Protopteridae; genus Protopterus; species Protopterus annectens. The sequence goes on from NC_056744.1 coordinate 1,473,339,546, forward strand.
GAATCTACAGATTAGGGATGTGTACATGAAAGTACAGTTGTGTCAGGATCAGTTTGGCAAAATGCATAGTCCTATTATAGAATCAGTGATGCACATGACACAACATTCTAATATACATCCTTTTATTCATAAAATTAAATCTTGAACTTTATCGGGTTTTATTTGTTGTATTTCTATCCACAATACCGATCCATCGAGTCTGCATAGTTTCCTCGAATTTTCTTCATAATTATATGCATACAATTTACATTGACTTACCCCAACACCCTCACTTCAGCAACTTCATAACCCTGACTCTGTTTCATATTTTTCATTTGGCTTCTCCTATTCCATCTTTGTATTGCATCTATCAGAGCCAGATAGGTTTATATCTCCTCACTACTTCCCATTCCTCTTGTTCTTCTTTCTTTAATTGTTCCACCAGTATAGCTAACTCATGTGTGATCAGGCGGTCCCCCCATTTTTTTTAGTTATTGCCTTTTTTGCCATAACACTTATTATCCAAAGTATTGCTAAATATCTTCTGCCCATTGGTTCTTCAGCCCTACAAAAAAAAATAGCTCTTGTTATTCCTGTTTTTCCCTGGGTGATTACTTTAGCCATCTCATCTAGGTCCTGTCTAAAGTTACTCAGTCACTGAGATAAAAATATATGTAGCCAGTCCCCCCTTTCCCATGTAACACACTTACAGTAATCTATTTGTGCTGGTGGGAACATCCTTCATATTTTCTGTGGACTATAAAAATATTTATATAGGCACTTCAAGGCAAATATGAAGAATCTCTTTGTCTTTATCACCTTTCCAGCTATATTACATATATTTTCCCAGGTTTCTATGTACAAACTGACCCCTAGGATATCATTTTCCACCTTAGTACTGTTTAACTTTCCCCTGTTTGTATTATTTTATAGGCATTCGATGCCAAGTGCCTCCACAATTTCTGAGCTTGTCTTACCCCTGTCACCCAACTTACCATAGGTGGCCACACTCTGTTAGTGATTTGCCATCTGTTTTCTTTTCTCACTTTATTTGTTAGCCATGGATATTTCTTGGCTAGTGTGCTATTAGTATTAGTTTCCTACATCTCTTGTACCTCCTCCCATTCTGTTCCCTCCTCGTTGTTAACCATTTACTCCCAGTAGTCAAATCTGTTTTTTAAGCATCTCTACCTGCATGTCTCTATTTTCCAGCTTTTATCATTCATTGCTTCATCTATGGACATCATTGGGTCCCCCCATTCTTTTAGGTCTTTATATAGAAATGTCTCCTTTTTTTCTTTACTCAGCTGAATCCCCGAAATGTGCCCAACACATCCAGCCCTTGTATCCTCTGGTTATTCTGCAAGATCATTTCTTTCCATTTTGATCTATATCCTTTGTTCTGACATTTTGCACTTACTCCAAATTCAGCTGCTTTCAGATATTTCTCAATGTCTGGAATCACTGGTCTCCTTATCCCTTTAAGAGTTGTAATTTTTCCCAGGCAGTGTTTGGCCTTCACCCCAAACAAATCCCCTCATCCAAGTCATTATTTATTTAATTACAACCTGCTCTGCTGGTGTCCAGAATGCCTGGCCATGTATTCTATATGGAGGAGGATGTGCCTGTACAGGATTTGCACTCCCTGATCTATATCTATCTCCAGCACTTTCCATTTATCTAGATTTTGTTTTATTTTTGACAGCATATATTCATATATAGCTATCTTAGAACTTTCATAGTTTCCTCATAGCCTCACCGTTCCTCCACAGCTCCTCTTCTTTTCCTTCTAGAGGTGCTTTTTCCATTGTGTTTACTCCTATAACTTTGCATTTTTATTACCCGAGATGACCCAAAACTCTTTCATCAAAATGAAAACCCTCTCAAAGCCTTCCTTTGGCCTGGAAGGTGACAGGATAATGTCATCACTAAAAAGTGCTATTTTGAGCTCTTTACTAACCCATTTATAATCTTTAAGGGTTGACTGTCTGACTGCTATAGCCAGTAGCTCCAGATATTTGTAAATATCAGTGGGGTGACAGGGTAACCTTGCCTGGTTCCCCACATTATCTCTAAACTTCCTGACAGTGACCCTGCTATCTTTACCTGAGCTGTCATTCCTTTGTATACTGACTCCAGTACCTGTGGTAACAACATTAGTGTCAATATGTTAAATCAGTATGGCCACCCCACACTATAAAATGTTTTTTCTGCATCTAGGGAAATTAAATTAGGGCAACTTTATTTCCTTTTTCCTGTGCATCTTATATTATCATTAGAGTCTTCATTATGTTATCCCCTGCCCTTCTACCCAACACTAATTCACACTGATCTTGATCCACCATCATTGGCAATATTTTCACTAGCCTTGCCACTGTTATTCCCATAAACACTTTATGATAATGGTTTAAGATTTTTATAGGTTTATAAGATTTGGGGAGTTGCAGGTTTCTCCCCTCTTTTTGCATTGTGACTGTAATCACTTTTTGCCAAGATTTTGGGGGCTTCTTGATTTTCATTACCTCATTCCTCAATTTTTACCCAGCAATATATTATTTTTGTCTCTGTATCTCCAAATTTCAGTGGGTAGTCCACTTGACCCCAAGGATGTTTTATTAGCTTGTTTTGTTGTAGTCTCCTTTACTTCCTCTGCTGTTATCTCTTTTAAGAGAAGGCTAGACTCTTCCTTTTCTAACCTAAGCAGAGACAGGCCTTCCTTAAACTTCTTCATATACTGCTTCCCTCCCCAGTCCTCTGACCTCTGTTGCTTTAACCTGGCTGCTAGTGTTTTTAAGGCCTTAGATATATTCTCAACACATAAAGTTTGCATTGACTGCTTCTGTAATAAGGGCCTTTTATCCTCTCCTTCTGCACTTCCCTCAGTAACTCTTGCAACTCTTCTCTTTTCTCTTCCTGTAATCTATTCATCTTAAGTTGAAGATGTCTGATACACTTTCTCTTCCCCTACAAATGCCTTCTCTTTTTTCTATCCAGTCACTTTCTCTAGTTCTATCTTCTGTTTGTCTTTTTATCTGTCTTTTAGTTTTTCTCCACTTCTGTACTATAACTAGGTCTAATTCTCTTATTTCTCTTTCTAGCATCCATTCCAGCCATTCTTTGTATTGGTTATTCGGCAGTCAGTATGCTGGAAACCTCCAATGAGGTCTTCTTATGCTTGCTGCCCCCATTTGCAACTTTATATAAAATTTTTATGATCTAAGATTCCTAGTAGGCTAACCTTCATCTGATGTACTTTCGCTATATGCCCTTGCATGATAAATATTTTGTCTATCCTTGACCATCTTTTATACTTAGGGCTGTAATTGGTACATCCCTACTTTTCCAGCTCCTGAGTCATTCTCTGGGCACCTACCAGTTCCATTGTTCTTGGCATTCCACTTGCTACCCTCTTGCCTGTATTTTGTTTTTATTTGATTTACATTTATAAGTATAACTTCATTAGCCGCAAATATCAGGTCCCAGTCTCCTTTTACCAATAACACCCCTTGATGAAATTTTAATTAGTATCTGCAGTATCATTTGTCCTACCACCTTCTATTTAAATCTGGGGGTGACATATACTGATGGTATCTCAATTAATTATCCCTGCAAGTATCCCTTTATTGTTCCATAAGTCACTCACGCATCTTGTCATCTTCAAGTGTATTCCCGTTTGCACCAGCAGCACTGCTCCCTTTATTGTCACTCCCTCATTAAGATAGATCAGCAGTAATCGTTACCCTTTTCTGTCTAATTTCCTGAGTTCTTCTTCCCAGCATATGTCTCTCCGATATATGAACTCCAGACATTGTTATTATCCCATTTACATTCCGTGTTAATAAATTCAGACACATTTTGTGTGCACTTTTGTATTCTTGCTTTTTGGGGTTATTGTCTTCCTTATTACCTTCTTTACTTCTCTCTTCTCTTGCTTTTGGCTCAGAGACAGGCAACCACAGTGTTGAATATCTTTATGTCTGTCTTTTTATGTTCTAGCACCATGGTAGGGCTGTCTCTGAATCAAAAAAATGGTTATTGTGAGATGATCATCAGCCAAACACCTCTCAGTAACCTTTCTGAATTTATCTCTGCATATATTTAAGTATGTGGGAAGTGTACCATCTTCTGCATTCTTAAACTTGGTTTGCATATTACCACATTAAAATAATTTATATTGCTATAAAAATGTGAAAAATAAGCACCGCCAGATGAAATGTACAACTTGCATTATATAGTTGGCCGAATATAATAGTACCATCTTGATGAATGCAGTTTTCCATCCGGAAACAAGTTTCATTACACTTTACATTACATGAGACACTGAAACTTCAAATAAGCTTAAAAGAGTAAAAAAAATAATTATCTGTCACATGTAGGTAGAATAAAGCAAGATTCTGAATGCTGTCGTTTAGGAAAAATGTCAGATTTCAGCTTTGTGAGAGAAAAGAATCTATAGAATTTAGAAAATATTGTGTTACTATTTGGAGCTTGAGATGGAAATAATGGCACTGGGACTGAAGCTAGTGGGACGTGGGTTTTATTTTTTTTAAAGAATCATTGCACTGCTAGTTTTCTGCCTTTCATGTATACTAACCACTGATTGCATATGCACAGAGCTAGTGATTAATGGAGACAAGGGGGGAGAATGGTAGCAATGATGTTATTGTGATATTATGAAGCTCTGGACAGTGAATTACAACTGCATGGACAATGGTATGGCTTTGTGAAACTCCCTAGCTAAATGGTGAATCACCAACAGATTCCTATAGCTCAGGCTGCACTGTCATCTCTTCACACATATCTAAATGGTCCAGCATGTCTAGAGTGCAAGTCCGTGAGGTAGAATCTAATATCTGTTCGATGGGTATATATTACATCCTTGAAAATCCTGTTCAGTGAACAATAACCAGTGAAATCTTACTCCCACGAACGGTCATTTTCAGGGGGGAAAAACACTTAGCCATTGTCAGGAATTTGCCCTTTTCCCCACTGTAGTGCAGTCTCAAAGTTGGTATATTTAGTTGGGGGCATTTTGAAGGGTTTGAAATTTTGTCTAGTTTTTGGTTGGCCAAGCAAGTTTTTTTTTTTTCCCCCTAGGAAAAAATTCACTGAAATGGCCGTATGAGGGAGTTAGATTTCGTTGGTTATTGGTCGTCGAAGAGGCGTTCGCTGAACAGGGTTTTCGAGGAAGTAATATAGACCCTTGTTCAATGAGCTTTTGTGGAAGCCTTTCTGTTGTTGAAGATCAAAGATGGTAAAGACAACAGAGGCTAAAGCTGAAAGGAATTTAGCAAACTGGATCAAGAGAGGAACAGAAACTTTTTAGGTAACTGGAAGAAAAAAAGAAGGGGGGTACTTAACTAACTAGACTAAGGGAGATCACAGAAGACTGTGGAAAAGCAGAGGTTCCAATTAAGTAAGTTGCACAAAGGAAACAAGGAGAGGGTGCCATCTAGAAACCAGGCAGGACAAAATGGGGAAAGCATTAGATAGCTGAATACAGGGGAAGATGCTTAGAGGGAACCAGTTTCTCTTAGGATGAAGTAAAACACAAGATAGGCTGCTTCCCAGAGTCCTCAGAAATCTGACCAGTACATTGGCAGACTCTGCCTTTCTTCAACAGATAAATAGTTAATACAGACATACCAGAGAACAGGAAAACAAGTGTGGCGTTATTGTACAAGGTGGAGGGGGAGGAGGGGAAGGAAAAAACAAGGGAACCCCAGGCCTGCTAGTTTAACAACAGGAGCAGAGAAAGTTATAGATAGAAAATAGAGGGGAAGCCTGGTAACATTTCTAGAGGATGGCAGTCTCCAGGACATGGATTCATGGCCAGAATAAGCCTGTCATTTAAACCTAATTTAGTTTTATGGCTGGATTACAGGTGAACCTGAGATGGATGTGCTAGTAGATACAGTATACCTGAACTCATCAAGGCATTTAATTCTGTACTACATAGGAGGTTGAGTCTGTCAGATCTATGAAGATTCTTCCACAGCATGTGTAATTTTTGTAGAGTAAAACCAGTGAAACCACTTTAATCACTTATGTACTTTGCATTTTATGACCTTAGAGTGGTATAAATAGGTTTGATGGTTTTGGAGTGTGCCTCAGCAAAGGGGGTGAGAGCTTGCCCCAGCAAAATAGCAACATAAAAAAACTCTTTCACATTCTGTGAGATAGGTATTAATTGATTATACTTCATATAAATGGCACACATTGGAATTACCTTTGGCAAGCTCAAATTTATTTATTTATTAACGTTTTCTTGACCTGGTAAGTCCACTGGATAAATTGTAATTTTTCAAGGGTGATGCAGGAGCACTGTCTTGTTAAGTTATTTGCTCAGAGTCACATAATATACAAATAAAGGAGAAAGGAATCTAGCCATGTACAGGAAGCTTCTTATTAAAATTCACAACTTCAGTCCTCTGTGCTAACTGCTAGATGTCTTAATGTCTATTTCAAATAAGAAAACTGGAGAAGGTGGGTAGCATCAAGCCTGAGGGACTGGAAAGCTGCCTGGTTAAATGATAGGACAGAGAGTACTATACCAGGAGGACAGTGTCATGAATTATTGATGTTAGTAGTGCAGTACCACATTGGTCTGTCCTGGGTCCAGCAGTGTCCACTGTGTTTGGCTCAGACATATCTGAGGGAATAGAGAACAGGATGAGCTTCTCTGCTGATGGCACAAAGATAGGTGCAGCAGTGGAGGATGGAGGGTGAGTGTTGTAAAGGATCTGTAAAGGGTAAACAGGAGGGCAGAAAGGCAGCAGTTGAATTTAAGTGCAAACAAAGACAAAGTGTTGCCCTTGGGGCACAATAGTTCTGCTGTGAGCTATCATCTGAGGAATGACGCTGATCACAACAAAACTAGAAAAAGATCTGAAGATTTACATCATACCTAGACTGGGCCACTGAGATCAGGGAGAGACCGGGCCTGGGTGCAGAAACCCAACTGCTGGGATGTATGTTCATGGTGTGGATTTCGGAGCCAAAAAGGTAATGCTTCCACTTTGCAGGGCATTAGCAAGATGACACCTTAAGTACTATGAGTAGTTAAGGAGGTCCTGGAAGCCAAAAGATATCAGGCTTCTAAGGTATGAGATCAGAAGGATCTGAAATATGGAGGGAAAGAAAATGGCCAGAGACTAAGATAACTAGAGCACTTCTCACCTGAAAGTAGACAAGACAGGTGAGATGTAGTATTGGTGCACAAAACCATGTCAAGGTGATGTGGAGGGCTCATTCTGAAATGGAAATACAGAGGAGGGAGGAGAGAGCAGATGCAGAAGATTGCAGAAATAACAATACTCTTTGGCACCCCAAAAGTATTTTCCACAAAATGGGTTGTGGACCAATGAAATGGACTACTGAAATGGATGGTGGAGAGGAAATCTACACAGACATTCAAGAAGGCATGAGACAGGTAGAAAAAGCATGAAGGCAGGAATGGAGGGGAGGGTAAGTAGAATGCCAAGGCACTTAAAAGGAAAGGAAAGACTAGATATGTTTTTTTGTCTCCTTTTGGCTAATTTTTTCTTATAAATATGAAATCATTGTCATGTAACTTGTATCTATTCATATCTAATTTGGTATAATTATTTAAACTGTAGATATTTTTGCATTTTTAAAGATTGCAATATTATTGTTCTTAAAATGTTTTTCCAATACTTCGGAGGTTTTCTCCCCAGGCCCCTGCTGAAAATGGGCAGCTACTTAGTTAGACTTTCCCAGTAATGAAATGTCAGTCAATCAATCAATAAATAAATAAAATAATTCCTGTAATACTGGCTGGAGTGCCTTTTGTGTGGAGTCTGCATTTCCTCCCCGCGGTCGAGTGATGTTAAAGACATACAGGTAGGTGCGAACATGAATGGGCGTGCCTTCTTTGAAGGTTGGGCGTCGGGCTGGCACCTCAGCACTGTAAAAATTGACTGCCAATCATTAGCAGACCGGAGTTCTGCTGTGCTGATCCCTAACCGGGAAAAGCTGAAACTGATTAGTTTTACTGTGTACAGTAATGAAAAATGGAAGGGAGGGGAGATGGCAATGGTTGAAAGTCTGCAAAAAATATAAACTTACATAGGAATGATGAGGTTGTGGGGTTGGGGATATTGAGTTTGTAAAACATTAGCTGCATATGGACTGGAGGCAGAACAGCTGAAGAAACTACAGGTGATGGAGATGAGGTGCCCTAGATGGGTGGTTGGGTGCACATTTGGGACATACAAAGACATTATGACAACAAAGCAGAAGCCAATATAGCTCCAAGTGCAGAGAAAGTCAAACAGAACAGATTAGGGCAGTTCAGACAAGTGTGCAGGAAAGCAGAGTGCATTTGGTGTAGATGTTTTAGGAGAGACAGGAAGAAGGCAAAAGGAAGCTAAGATGTCCACTTGCATGAGAGAAGACTTACGACAGTCCGACATGACTGCTGAAGAAAGTGGAGGAATAACAGTGAATTGAGAGGTGGTGATAGTTGTCGTAGCAACCTGATCACATATAGAAAAAGGGAATACAGGGTTGATGATAGTAATGATGATACAGACTGAAGGATGAGGGAAAGGGTCCTGCAGTATCGATGCACTTTGTGCTAATGGGAAAGAGTCAAGGATTGAGCACATGGTAAAACATGGCTATTCAGAGAGTGTGTATGAGTGCGTGTCTGTGTCTGTGTTCATGCACATTTTCATGTGGGTTTGTGTGCGTAGAAGAATTCATGTCTTCATTGCCTTACAACCTGATAGGATCTTTAGCACTTCTTTCCTATGTATGTGGTAGACTGTCTTTTGTTAGCTATGTCTCCTCTCTAACTGTTCTTTATCATAGTTTCAGTAGAAGACTTTGGTATGGTATATAGCAGTTTCTGAACAAAGGTATCACTTTTATTAAACTTCATGATTCTAATCTGCATATGTCCTGCACTTCAGCTGCTGTCTCATGCTCATTGTGATGTTGTCTTTAAAGCATTAGTGTTCAGTGACCTTTGGATTACATGTTGGTGTTTTCCTTGTATTTTGTAATGCCATGGCCCTACACCAGGGGTCTGCAACCTTATGTCCACCATATTTTTATATATAACAACCATTGAAACATTAACTTGATCTTGTATTAACATGTTTCCAATACATTAAATAACTTGTTACGATCACTGTCTCTCTCTCTGATCTCTGTGACACATAGTCGCTTCTGCTTTCATACATGCATTCACTCTCTCTCCAATCTCTCACACAGTCTCTTCAGCTTTCATACATGCATTCACTTTCTCTCTCTCTGTCTCTCTAGTCTGTCACACACAGTCAGTTCTGATTTCATACATGGATTCACTAACTCTCTCTCTCAAGTCTGATCTCTCATACATTCTCTTCTGCTTTCATACATGCATTCACTCACTCCCACCGATCTCTCACACACACAGTCTCTTCAGCTTTCATACATACATGCATTCACTCACTCTCTCCGATTTCTCACCAATACAGTCTCTTCAGCTTTCAGACATGCATTCACTCTGTTTCTCTCTCTCTCTCTCTCTCAGTTCAGTTTTTATGAGATCATAATTACTATATTTCAATTCACTCAGCATGTCATTGAAAATCGTTCCACATGCCATGCTTGGCACATGTGCTGTAGAGTACTGATGCCTGCCCTACACAGTACAGGCAAGGCATCTAAATCTTAACAAAAATGTTGTTTGACATATTTTTTATATGCACTTCAGCAACTTTGTACTGTGACAGTTATAAATCATTCTAGTTCCTTTGTAGTAGTTCATTGTATAGCAGAACATAATTTATGCTGCTTTTATATTGCATTTTTTCAGATCATGACTTGAAACAACCTTATAGTGGTACTGAAGCAACCAAATGGTATATAAGGGTGGAGCCCTTAGATCTTGACAGTCGAGAGACGTTGGCATAACTTGAAGGCATGCCAAACACTGATGGTGATGAATAGAGCAACCCATTCTTATATCTGGATAGATTTTTAAAGATCTTATATAATTATATATTTCATAGTAGATCTAAAGTATTGTAATAGTTGTAAAGTCCACACCTTGCATATTTAGAACAATGATTATTTTGTTTTCTTGCACTAATTTAGCTTTTGAATCATATTTTATTGAAGTGGTGAATCTCATACATGTTGTATACTACTGAAGTACCAATATTTGATATATTAATACATATATGTGTATAGTGTGTGTGTGTGTGTGTATAGACATAGATATTTCATGAGAAGAAATAGTTAATTTAAGACCATTATATTTGATAACTACACAATTTGCTATTTGCTTCAGTGTTTATATTAATTAAAAAGAATTGTTGTGCATTCCTTTTGTTTATGCAAATAGTCAAGTATGCCATTTAATGGCATTTTATAAGGTCGTAATCCTACTGTTTTTAGACAGAATCTGTAATCATTTGATTAAAACTTAAAAAAAGTTAAAGTTTAGAATAATATATTCTGATGTCATTGACTCTTTTTTTGCTTGTTTTTCAGATTAAGGAAATACAATATCTATATGCATTACATGAATTGTATACATATACAAGATATAATCAAACAAAATAAATCTTTCAGTCTTTCTTTTTTTAGGTAATTGACTTTTAGTTTGTCTGGTTGGTATTCATAGTCCTTCTGTTCATATAAATGTAATGGTACCCTGCAAGTACTGGTGCTGCTCCTGTATTGAAATAAGCTAAGCGCGAGGAAGCATCTCTCATTATGTAAAATCTCAGCCGTGTGATGCAATGCCTACAGGGATTTTTCACATTTTAGTGATGTAAATGAATGGATATCATTGCAGGTATATGTTGAAGAAGTTGCATGCACTTAAGGTCACAAACACTTCACTATGTGGTTGTGGGTGAACCTGTATGGATCTCTCGACAACTTCCACAAGAACCTGCACTTAGTTGAGCTGAGCACTGCTAGTCCACGGCTTACCTAAACTGTATCAAGATTCATTTTATCCACTGTAAAGGCTGTCCTTAAATACACAGTCTAGTTGGGCTTTTATAGGTTCATAGGTTCATACTAGGCTATCTGCCCGAGGGCATTTACAAGCCTATCCCATAGTTTTGTGGCTTACGCCACCCCTTTAGTATGGGGAACTATACCCATTATTTTGCTGTGCCTCTGTCGAGCAGTGACACTGAGGTAATCCCTGGGGTATATCTGCGATCTCCCATCCATTGGTCAAGATTTCTCTTGAACAAGGCCAGCGAGGTGCTCTGCCTCACATATACCGGGATTTTATTCCACAGCATAGGGAGTCTTTGGGTGATGAATCTATCCCTCCAGCACGTCCTATTAATAGCCGTGTCGAGGTTTAAGTCTCCGCCCTTGTGGCTCTGACGGATCTAGATTTTTGAGGTGAAGCATATTCATCAAATCTGGGTTTGACATGGCCTTGTATGTTAGGCAAAGGTCACCTCTGAGCAAGCGGTGGCGACTGAATAGAGCTGGAGTTCTTTCAGTCGGGCAGCATAGGACAGATGTTTGAGACCCTTTATCCTTTTGGTGAGGAACTTTTGTGGCCTCTCCAGCTGCTGCAAGTGTCGGGTCAGATACATTCGAATGGGGCATTGTACTCAATCATTGGTCTGATGAGTGATGAGTATAGGGAGACTATGACCTCCCTTGATCTAGATGAGAATCCCTTCATGATAAGGTGGGCAATGTAGAAGGTCTTCCTAACTACTTTAGCTACATGGGTGTCGAATGACAGACTACTATCAACCTGGGTCCCCAGGTCCCTGATAACTTCTTCTGTGCTCAGTGGATTGCCACCTATTTGGTAGCTAGGGGTAACCTTGTTTTTCCCGAAGGGTATGACTATGCATTTTTTGGCATTTAACTTTAGGCCATGGCTCTGGCACCAGTTATCCGTTTCTGTGAGACCCTTCTGAAGGATATCTGTGTCAGATGTGTTTTCTACTATGGCCAGTTTGCAGTCATCTGCAAACTTTGTCAGCCATAACCCTCCTGTGTTTGCTTGTACTTCAGAAAAGTAGATGCCAAACAAGAGTGGGCCCAGGACTGAGCCCTGTGGTACACCACTTGTGACAGGCTTTGAGTCTGACATGGTGCCAGCAACTCTGACCCTGTGGGTTCTGTCACTCAGCCAGTTTGCAACCCATCTTGTGATGTATGGGTTAACATTTAAGCTGATGAGTTTTTCAATGATACCCGAGTGGGGTATTGTATCGAAGGCCTTCGCCAGATCGAGGTAGGCTGTATGGACTGCCTTTCCCTGATCAATGGCTTTGGTGACTGTTTCGGAAAAGTCAACCAAGTTTAGAAGGCATGATCTGCCTTTGACAAAGCCAAACTGGGATGGATCCAAAGTCTGCAAATTCCCTATGTCTTTATTTATGAGGTCCATTATGATCCTCTCCATGGCTTTGCAGATAAGGCTTGTCAAGCTAATGGGCGGTAATTTCCAGGGTCGGTGGAGGCACCGCCTTTGTGAAGTGGGACCACAGTTGCAGTGCGCCACTCCCTGGGTACGTATCCAGAGGTAAGACTATGATTAAACAGCTGTCCTAGCTGTGGGTTTAATTCCTCATTGAGTTTGTGGAGCACACAGCCGGGGACACCATCAGGTCCCATGGATGCTGTGTTTTTGCTTTGGAGAGAGCAGTACACACTTGGGCTCTGGACATGGTTGGGTGGCTGCAATCGTTTGGTATAGATATCTCTCCTTTTGGGGGGGCGGGAGAAGTTTGCACTGAACCTGTCAGCCAGTATGTTGGCAATGTCTGTAGGATCAGTAATCTTCACATCATTTTGAACTAGTTCTGAGCATATCTGGGAGTTTCCTCCCAGGTTTCTAACATAGCTAAAGAAGGCCTTATGATTGTCTTTTGAGTCTTTAGCTATTTTTCTCTCAAAATTTGCTTTGGATGATTTTATGAGAGCTCTTAGTTTTTTACTTATAGTGATCAAGGGTGTCTTACCTTTTAAGGATTTTGCTCTATCTTGTAGTAGCTTCCTCCTTTTGTTGTAGAGTTTGTTTATGGCTGGGGTCCACCAGACTGGACGCTTGCCTTTGGTACAAAGAGTCTTTGTTTCGCTTGGGATTGCCTTATCCATGCAGTCCTGCAGGTGCTGGTAGAAGGCATTTGTAAGTGATTCAGCGGCTTGAGTACTGTTTTCCGTCTCGGGGCCTTAAAGGAGACCACACTAGTCTTTAGAAGTGTGAAGTCGGCTTTCGAGAAGTTCTTTACTGTGGTCTTTTTATTTCAGGTGGGGTGGGATGAGGACCTCCAGCGAGATTAGTTTGTGATCTAATCTCACCAGTGAGGGTATACTTCCGGTGTTGAACATTGTGCTCCCATGTTCATGATGATGAGATCAAGTATGTTTTCTCCTCTTGTGGGGATGGTGACTAGTTGTTCCATGGCATTTGAGTTTATGAATTCCAGGAACTTTTGGGCTAGGGTGTTTGGTCTTGAGTAGTGTTCCCAGTCTATATTAGGGTAATTGAAGTCACCTAGTATGATGGTGTTTGGTGATACATTTATCCCCTCTAGTGTTTTCAGGAAGGCCATGTGAGGTTCCTGAGTTTGTGAGGGTGGCCTGTAACATGCTACAATTTGCAGAGCAGTCTTGCCTATGGTTAATTGCACCTGGATGGTCTCCGATGCATTGTGCGTTGCCACCAGTCTTGAGGTGTGGGTGTCCTTGATGAATATGGATACCCCCTCCTTTCTTGGTATTGTCCGGATTTTGGGGCGGAACGCATGATAAGAGGTAAAACCTGATAGTGCTGGGGTGCTCTCAGGAGCCTTGAACCAGGTTTCTGTCACTGCACAGACATCGATGTTCTCCATACTGAGAAGGGCCTCAAGTGCGTGCATTTTGAGATTTAGACTTCTGGCATTGAGCAGCATTACCCTTAGTTTTTTCCTTTTTGTGTTCTAGGGTGGTAGGTTTAGAATTTGAGCCTTGCCTAAAAAGGCACTATGGGGTGGCAAGAGCCTTTGCCAATATCCGGAATCCCAGGGTGACAGGTGCAAGCCATCCCTTGAAGCAGCGTGGCTTGTCCAGCATGTCATCCCAGGCAGACAGACATTGGATCCCCTTTGAATGACACCAGAGTTTAAGCCAATTGTTAAAGCTGATCATCTTATCTCTGTATTGTGGCATCATTCTTGGTGAAGGTAGGATACTGCTCAAGGTCAGGGTCATACCTGCCTGGGCTACATAATCAGAGAGCTCCTCAATGTCTCTTTTCATGTAGTCCAAGGAGGTACGTCTCAGGTCGTTTACACCAGCGTGGACAATGACTGAGTCATATTTGTACCTGCTGTTGAGAGACCTGAGTGCTTGCGTTATGTGGCGGATTCTAGATAATTATAATTCTAGATAATTATAATTCTAGGATTATAAACTTGGAAAGGGGGAAGATAAGAAATCTAGAAATTGGGGAGAAAGAACACAGGGGTCACACAGAAGGATCACATTAAGAAGATTGTGCAGGAAGAAGTGAGAAAGGGGTAGTATGTTTTTGTGGAGATAAACCTATTTTTCAATTTTTTTTGTAAGAGGTAAGATAAAAAAGGAGGGTTGACACTGAGGGTGTGACAATACAACACAGATGGCAGATAGAGACAAAAGGGTGAGCTACAGGACCCAGCTACCTCTCTAGTCTTGACGCTCCCATCTATTATGGATCTGAAGAGGAGGACCATAACATTTTGGGGGAGGAGGCCTCTGGTGGCTCAATGCTTGGATCCAGTTGGGGCAGTGAGTCCTGAACCCACTGACAGAGAAATTTCAGTGGCTGCAGCTGCCTCTTTACCATCCTCTCAAATGTTGCCTCAAACAGATCCTAAAGTTGTTGGTGTTCTGGGTGTACAGGGCTGCCATGAGCCAGGGTGTCCACAGGGGGGAGCCACCACCCCCACGTATAAAAACTTGCATTAGCAGTTGGGGGAGATAGTAAGCATTCCTTCCCTTTGGAGGCATGTGACAGTCATCAGACTTCAACAACACGTAGTAGAACTTCTCAGCCAAGGATTAGGTCCCAAAGCACTGTTAGGTCAATATCAAGAGATTTCCCTGCATCCAGCAGATCCCATCATCACAGCAACTCAGCACCAAGCTCACCTGCCAGTACTTGCTCTCAACCTATGGGACCATCACCAACATTCTCCTTAGAGGACATTGTATAAGACATATTCCATATATAACTTCCATTTTGAATATTCAAGCTAGAGAAACAGTAGTCATCCACCTGTCAATCAATTTCAACACACAGAAAAAAAAAAAAATGAAGTACAAAACATTCGATCAATGCATGCAATTTCAACAAACTAACAGTCATCCCACTGTGATCTGGACACTGCAGTGAAAAACAGTATAATATTAAGCATTGTTCCTGTTTCTGCAGAGTCAAACTCTGTAACAGCTCTTAAATAGAAGACTTTCCAACACAGACAGATGGCAGCTGTAATATTTAGTAGCCCTCAGAACAATAAAAAATAAGTATCATGGTAATGGGCTACATATTCTTATGCTGACTTTATACATGGCATACACTGTAGTTTCTGCCTTTTTCAGCATACGTTTGAGTCTGTGCTTGTGGAGCAGTTTTTTAGGTTAGAGGAGTAGCTAGGCCATTTAGAGCTCGGGGCGATACTCTTATTTGGTGCCCCCCACCACCACACACACACAGACACTTGATTTGATCAGGAGTGAGAAAAATGCCTTGACAAAAAACAAGAGATCAAAAGGATCAAAAGCATGTCCAAACAGAAAATTTTACTGAAAGTTTAATGCATTTTCACAGTTCATTACTTAACAGTCATGTGATGCATATCGAAACACAACACAGCTTCAGCAATTTAAGGAAACCACACAGATATTAAAAATAAAGCATGACTGAATAACATGGTTTTGTTGATTGACGTTTTAACACTATTATGTGCACAAATCATATGTTCCAGCGTGTTGTGCACCATTTGACAGTTACTGCTCAAGCTAAAATAGAAGATATTGCTCAGGTGAAAATGAAGTTGAAAGGTGAAGGTTGCGTGTGGAGTCAAACACAACAAAACAAAAAACAAGCATCAGTCCTATGTGTCTGTGTGCCATGGCATGCAGATACCATGTATTCCATTTGTGAAGGAAATGCTTTCTCGCTATGGCCAATTATTGTAGATCATCAGGGCAGGAGCATTGCTAAAGAGAAATAAATATCAGTTACAAATTGCAAAATAAACTTTGCACATGCATGCTAATGTGACAAAAAATCTGACAATGTGTTTTACATTCTGATTCACATAAATGTAAAGTTTAGATTACACAATTCATTTAATCACAGTTTAAAAAGGTCAAGTGAGCAGAGGCCTTTGATATTACACTCAGAATATAGAAGTAGAGTGTTCTACTCGCTTAATAGTTAAAAGTGGTGCATATCATAAATTACAAGGCATAGGTGGCAGCCTGGCTTTTGCTTCTTCTATATCATGCTGATTTACTGCAAATGAAAAGGAAGCATTATTACAACAGAAAAAAAACAGAAACTTTTGCAGACTGAACAATGCACATTTTACCCAAGTCAAATGGGTTTTACGTTATTATGCAGACTGAAATGTAAGACTCTGCACATGCATAATTAGTGAATCAAGTAACTGAAATTTACGTATTAAGTATATTGCACATGGTGAGGTCACACTAGTGTAGAAGATGCCCTTTGTGCATGTTGCAAAGCTCAGAGGACGTCTGTGCGGTGGAGATGTACTACAGAATAAAGAGGATTAGAAGTCATGATATACAGGCACAGAAGCAAAGCTACTAACAGGAACTTAAACAGCTTATGCTTATTCATGTAATATAATATTCAGTACTGAAGTACTTCTCAAGTTTGCTGCACCTGCTTATACAGTACTAACAGAAAGCTAGTGCCATAGCACCAGACTGGTTCCCCGACCCCACATTTCTCACTTAACTGCAGAAAAAAAGTGAAGGGAAGATCAGAAGGGGCAGACAGCTGTGACAGCAGAAAATTTCCATTTAGATTTGTCATGCAAATGGAAGTTAAAATTACAAAGTAACACAGAACCACTAACTTAGCTTCTCTAGAGTATTACTGAAGGATTTTGGAGTCTTGAACACAGAGATAAAGGTAAAAAGCTAAATGGAAAGTTTGCCTACTACTCACCAGTGTTGGAAATGATTAGAAAGGCAGAAATCTCATGTTTTTTTTGGGACTGAGTCATAGTACTGCAGAATACAAAGAATGGTAGAAAGGTTATATAGCCTGCTAGTCATAACAATGACTGTTAAATTTCCATCTTCATCATAATGCAATACAGTTAATCACAGGAAAAGTGTGAGCATGTAACTGAGTAACTCAACTTCTTAAGGATATCACGGCAGTAAGAGATTGTGAAGCACCCCAAAAAATACTGTTTACCTACTCACCAACTTCAGTGCATGCAGAACATGGTCTTAGCTGTGGAAACACCCTTGTTTTATACGTGTTCTCATCGGGCTGCTTCTCCACAGTTATTTACTGCTAAGAGAATATATATATATATATATATATATATATATATATATATATATATATATATATATATATACTTTAATTCCAGGGTGAATATTACAGGTAATGACATGGGTTACAATATATGGGTATTACTGTGGGATTTTGTCTTCCGTTACAGCACAGAAGCACAATACCAAGATATCATCTACTCACCAATGTAACAGGAGACTGTCAGAGCAGTAGATGTGTGTACGGCACCCTGTTCATTTTCCAAAGCTCATTGTGTAGGACTGCTTCTTGGCTACAATGGTCATTTACAGCAGAATGCTAGGGAGAGTGAGAATGTGTGTATTACAAGAAAAGTACTAGCCGTTGAACTGCAGTACAGATTAAGGCACTACAAAAGCTTACCACTGATACTTCCCAAATCAAAAACTACCACAGCAATTGCAGCTTTTACAGGAGTCTCAAGATAAGGATCATTGTCCATGTATATGGAATGGAAATAGAACAGAGCTTTCTGCAAGATTCATTTAGGATCCCATGGAATGCTGGCAAGCTGTATGGTTTTGTGCTATGCCTCATGGAAATTTCACTGACTTGTCCAGTGCAAAGTTTTCTAGCTTAAGTTGCAGTTTTCATTCAAGCTTCTTCACTTCTGCAAGGTAATTCTACCAGTGAAATTTGACTTCTGTTGGATGCATTTGTATCTGTATCATCCAAACCGTTTCTGTTCTGTGCCATGTTTAGTGTTTCTTCCCTGTAGCTTAAAGCATTTTTTTGTGGTTTTAATATACACTTTAAATTAATTTTGAGCATTATACACTGGTCTTTTTTGAATTGATTTTCTACTTTGGAACATTGGTCATTGAATTTCACTTTGTTTTCTCTACCATCCTGGAAATGGTCACACAACCACATCATAAGTGTACTTTTCTTGCCTTGAGAGAAGAAACTCATCAATTACATCTTCAAAGCTGACTGTACTGGCCAGATTGTTTTCAACAGATAGTATGGCCAGAATTGATAATCTTTCTTAACATCAGCTTACTGAAGCTACATTCACAGGAAGCAACTATGACAGGCAAAGTCAGAAAAACAGTTTGAGTGCAACTTTAATGTATGGATAAAATTCTTCAAAGCCCAACCTGTCAATAAATTTAAACGGCGACAATGGTGTGGCTTTATTAAAGTCTGGCAACAGAGCAGGTGCATGAAATTTGAAGCTCTCAGTCTCTTGTTAAAATTCTGTGGTATTGAAGTCCTCTTGACTTCACATTTCTGCAAATCAGCAATAGCTGAAAAAGAACAGCCTGATTGGAAGATGAAATCAGATGATATTTCTGACAGTGATTCACACTGCAACTTCAGCTGTGAAATGAAAGTAGCTAGGACTGTGTTGTTTTGCAGTTGAAACTTTTGTTCATGTGAAAGAAAGTGACCTTCATCAGATGCACTCTAAGATTTCAATCTTTTTTTTCTTCTTTTCTTGGAATTCTGTTTCTACTGACATGTGATCTGTATATTCTTTAGCATTTTGTATAATTTCATTTGCACCATTATCACATATGTGCTGCCTTACACAAAGCCCCCTGATATAATTTGAGACAGCATCAACTGGTAATTCTGAACTCTGAAGATGCTGGATCACACAATCCACTAGGTCAAATATTTTGTCCCACATTATTAGACAACATATAAATGCAAAGTCAATTTGTTTTATTAGGGTCTGGGCTGGAACAACAGTATCAGTAGCACTAGTATCATCTGCTATCTCCTGCAAGGTTCCAACAACCTCAGCTAGCTGAAGAAAAAGTGAATGCACTGCTCTGAACTTTGAAGACCATCTTGTCTTACTGTGACACATCTGTGTTACTTTTAGGGCTTTGGACAGCATGCCCAATGTGCTTGTGAACCAACAAAAAACTCGAAGAGTCTCTGTACTGTACCAAAAATGTTATCTCTCCAGATACCTCTGCAACATGATGCCTGAGTAAATTTAAAGAATGAACTGCAGCTGTGACAAATCTGGCAGATAGAGTGCTTTGAAGAATTCATGCCTGAATATTACGGTACCTTTCAGCTATAATTGCCCCATTGTCATAACCCTGACCACAGCATTTTTTAAGCCAGCTTTTTGTGTTTTTTTATCTCTGATGCAAGATCATGTCCTGGTTTTTTTTTTTTACTACTGATGAAATTATGCAGTCATCCAGTGTAACCTTTACATATCTTATTTGACACATCTGCTCTGCATGAGACACATTTGGTGTACAGTCAAGCAAAACACAAATATTTGGCATCATTGACATCAGAAATATCTTACTCTTCCCAGTGGAACCAAGTAAATTAATAAACTGATTTTGGATTGTAGGTGAAAAGTGAGACACTAATTCCTTTGTATGACTGCTGAAATGATGTACAGCTCTGTACTGTTACAGCTAATTAGTTCCAGCAAGTTGAGGAGCATACCTGCATGTTGCTACCCAATTACATGCAGACACCCTGTAAGGGGCAGGTTATTTTTGAAACAGAACATTATTGCATTAAGAATAATTTTTAGAACAGTGCATCACTTATAGGTTCATAGGTGTGTACTAGGTTAATGGCCCTGTAGCCTTTACAAGCCTAGCCATAGGATTACCCTGGCATCGTGCCACCTGACCTTAGGTCCCAGTTCCTCTGTGCAAGCAGAGCCAATGGAGTGATCCCCAGGGTGAATTTTCTATTTCCCATCCACTCATCAAGATTTCTCTTGAAGAGGGTCAATGAGGTGCTCTGCTTGACATGTATGGGAAGTCTATTCCATAGCATAGCCAGTCTCTGGGTTATGAACCTGTCCCTCCAGCTTATTCTGTTGATTGTGGTAACAAGGTTGAGGTCTCTGGAGTGCGTAGTGTGGAGGGATTGGGATTTCTTTAGATGTAGCATTTCTAACAGAGCTGGGTCAAACATGGCTTTGTAAGTCAAGCAGAGATAATAAGTAGGTGATAGGAGACAGAGAATAGTTGGAGTTTTTTGAGTCTGTCCATATAGGACAAGTGTTTAAGGCCTAAGATCCTCTTTGTGAGGTATTTTTGCAGCCTCTCCAGTTGTTGTAGGTGTCTAGTGAGGTACATGCCAAGTGGAGCATTGTACTCGATGATTGGCCTAAAGAGGGAAGAGTAGAGGGAGACAATGACCTCTTTCTTCCTGGATGCAAAACCCTTAGTAGTGTGATGGACAAGCAGTGCTTATTTAAGGAGAGTTCTATTGCTAGGCATGACAGATTGGGTCCAATGGTTCACAGGAAATGGAGTCGCAAGAAATTCAGACCAGAATTCGGGGGTTGGAGACTTATGACAGTGTTCCAGAAGAAGATGACATGATTGTATTTGAATAACTTTTCCATTATCGGGGCAACAATGGATTGCTTTTGCTTTCAGTTTTATTCCCGTCCTCCAATACACATGTATTGAGATTTTTCTGCACTTACTGTTAAGCATGAAATATTGCACTATGAAAGCTAAGGTGTAGATATTCTGAAGTTCATAGGTTCATAGGTAGGTACTAAGCTATTGGCCCTAGGCCCTATATAAGCCTAGTCAAAAGGTACCCTGGCTTTCGCCACCCAAGAAAATAATTTTCCTGTATCACTGTCGAGCAGAGCCACAGAAGTGATCCTCGGGGTGAATTACCTATCTTCCATCCAATTATCAAGATTTTTCTTGAAGAGTGCTAATGAGGAGCTTCGTTTGATATAGATAGGTAGTTTGTTCCAGAGTATGAGAAGTCTCTGGGACAGGAATCTATCCCACAACTCTCACACAACTGTTAAGGCTTTGGCTAAACCAAGATATCCTTGAACATGTGCTCAGACACACAGCCTCCACAAACACTAGGCCCAAACACAAGCCTGAATATGGGGTTGAATATGGAGTTGAAATGTTTGTTGCACTGTTTCTGTAGAATTCTCACACAACTTGTAACGCGTTATTTAGAACTATTGCCAAATAACCGAAAAGTACCAAATAAATGTCAATTTGTGTACATGAATAAATGTTGATTTGTGTACACGAATAAATGTCGATTTTTGTACATGAATAAATATAGATTCTTGTACGGGGGAGGTAAATAAGGCATCCCCTGATAATAATCCGTAATGCGTATTCCGGCGGGGGAAAGAGTATAAGACCCGGTCTTATTTTCGGGGAAATATGGTAGAAAAAAGTCTTGTTTCTCCTTTCCTTTTAAGCTGTAGCAATCTGCTTGCTACATTTATAGCAAATGATAGCAGGTAAAGCGCTTCAGCCTTGACAGGAAATACAATGCTAACATTCTCTACTGAATGCTGGCAATGCACTAAATAATGATCAGCATCTGCCAATTATGCCCCCACTAAAGAATGATCAGCATCTGCCAATCATGCCCCCTAAAACTTTTTTCCCCAGGGTGGCTACCCCTTTCAGCCCACCCTAGCTATAACTTTGGGTCTGATGACATAATCAGGGAGTCAGTCATTGACCTTTGATCTAAGGTGGTCTGGTATATACACTTTGAGCATCATTGTATTTGAATGTGGTATTTATAATTATAAACAGTCATGACTAGTGAAAAACAGTTCCCGCTTCAGGTTTGGATCAGCAAGGCATTCCTTCCAGTTATACCTCAATGAATATCTATGATATTTGACACATGGAATTTGAAGGCTCACAAAAGAAGTACAGAAGCAATAGGTGGTAACCTCTTGAAAGCACAGCCATGGTTACAAAGTAAGCCAAATACTTTGATTAGATTCTGGGTGCATATGCACAAACAACAGTATTCTACAGTTCAGTGTCACATAGAGGCATCTCTTTTCCTTTCAGTCACAAATTCAAAATATATGGAACCTAGATTGAGTTTTTATTTATTTATTTATTTTTTAGTATCCTCTCACCCATCTAAGCATCTCCTCATGATCAATTCCAGACTAGGAGAGAGAAGGAGTGTGGAAGAGAGACAGAGAGGGATGGAGACTGAGAAACCAGGCAGACTTAGTGGGAAATTTGAAGTTAAATGCATTTACATGTGGATTAACCCTCCCATCTGTTTGTCAGATAATACATTTGTGAGGAAATCTCTTATAACCTAGAATGTAAGGTGTGATGCCCCTCCTCTGGGCCAGTAATCAGGGAGCGTCAATCTTCACCACTAACAATGGTGAGGGTCCTTCACTTGGAATGAAAATGGATACACACGGTATTTCCTGATGCAGCTGTCTGCACTGAGCACAATTTCCCTTAAGAGCACACTCCACATCCTGGGGCTGGGTTTCCCTCTCCAGGCCCCAGATAAGACTCCCCCACTGACACAGCTATAGAGTTATGTCCTTAGCCAGATGTTCCAAGCCAAGTCCTTCACCACCCTCTCTGTGAAATCAGTGCTCTCTTTGTCTCTGTTCAAAGTAGCTGACTCACACACTCTCTTTGAGATTTGGTTTTCGCACATACACACCTGGGAAAGGGTAGCACAGCTTACTCCATCTACCACCTATACATAGACTAAAAGGTAGATATACTGCCACCAGAACACCCACAAAGCCAGCTACTCTAAGGCTCTTACCAGGCTACCCAAGTATACTGAGAAAAATTAATACTAATACAAATAGTAGTGCTTGACCAATGTATCAAGACTTTCAGGAGTGGCTGCAGTGTCACCAAATAATTATAAGTACTCTTAAAGGTTAAAATATTCTCTAAAAGATCAGCCACAATGAAAAGTTTAAACATATTTAATGTGTCTTTCGGCTTTTTCCCAGTTAGGGGTCACCACAGCAGATCATCGGTCTGCTGAAGATTGGCAGTGGAGTTTTACAGTGTCAAGTTGCCAGCCCGGCACCCAACCTTCCACAGAAGGCACACACATGCATGCAATCACACATATGGCCAATTTAGTGTGTCCAATCCACCTACAGCATGTCTTTAGTATGTGGAAGGAAACTGGTACCCCAGCCGAAGATCGAACCAGAGAACCTCTTGCTGTGAGGTGGCAATGCTAACTGCTGCACCACTGTGGCTGCCTACTATAAAACCTCTCACTAATGTCTAAAATAACTTCAATGCTGGCCATAGAATGACATCACATCTGGTCACCCCCCCCCCCCACCGACTAGAAGCTGAACCAGAATCTAGTACATATGTATCACAATATACATACATAGAGCTTTGCTAAGATGTATTACAAATATTTCCACACTTCCACCTTTCCAGGGTAACATTAGTTCACTACTAAAGACAATACAGCAAGAATATTGCATACTGTAAGTCCTTCTTTCTGATAAGGTACCCTTAGCAGTTCAGTGTCTGGTTTGCATGTCACTAGAAGACAATTTAATAAAGAAAAATGGCTTGGAGAAAGTGTTTACTGAAAGCATTCAAGTATTTCCTCAACTGGGAGAGTTATATAGATATGAAAATTAAATAGCATTTAGTAATAGCACAGGCTATACCATGTGTCTTAGCATGACTTACCTTTCTTTTTGGTTAATTTTAGCCTGTCTGTGTAGCTATCAACTTAGAACTTATGTTCTTATTAGGAAGCAAAGACTTCAATATTTGAAGATGTACATAGTTTTATGTGTTATTATAAAGTTTGCAGGTTTTAGGAGGGTTTTTTTTTGGGGGGGTTGTTCTGTTTGAGGGCTTTCAAAAAAATAAAAAGTTGTGTAAGATGTAACATAGGTGCAAATGGATATGACATGAAACAACTGTATAAAAGACCAAACAGCAGGACAGTATATACATGTAACATAAAAGTTAGAACTAGACATTTAGCAAAACAGCAGTTATATATAAAAGGTGGTAATAACTATATAAGAAAATGATGCTATCTGTAATGTCTTTCAATCAAAATGGTCTTACAGATAAATATAAAAAAGAAAGAGTAGTGAACCATATTAAAAATGTAGAGTGCAATTAGCTATGCTGCAGGAGACACACCTGGAAAGAAGTGAACGTGAATTTGATAAAGGATTTCAGGATGATTATTCAGCAAAATATTTGGAGCTAAGGAAAAGAAGAGTACTTATTTTAATTACAAGAGGAGGTCAAATAGTGATAGAAGAGGAAAAAAAAGATAATGGAAGATACATAGTACTAAGGGGCTACTGGCTAGGGAGGAGTATTACACTGGCATGCATTTACATCCCCCCTAAAACTGCTATAATGAAGCTTAAGAACATTTTGGGAGAAATAATCAGCTTTCAGCAAGGAATATTACTTATAGCTAGAGACTGGAATTTGGTTTGCAACAGTGAAGATGTGTCTGGGGAGGGGGGGCTAGAAGGGATAATATAACAAGGGAGGGTAGATTTCTGAAGAAATTTATGAAAATATTTGACATGGAAGATGTGAATTCAGTACTAGGAGTTCAGAATGAATTTATATATTACTCACCGAGATACAAAAACTGGGCTAAGCTAGATAGATTTTATATCCAACAGGAACATGTGTATTTAATTGAAGGTCTTGAAATGCACCCAATAACTATTTCAGATCATCCACCAATAATAACTAAAATAAAAACGCAAAGTAATGAAATGAATATGAGAGACTGACACTTTCCCACCCACTGGTTGAAAAGAGAGGAATTTAAGGAATGGATTGTAGAATTAATTCAGGAGTTACTAGAGAAGACAGATTTGTCTTCTGAAAACATAGCTAAGGAGTGGGATAAAACTAAAGTGGAGTTTAAAACTAGGTTGGAAATAAAAGAAAGGGAGATATGGCTAAACAGTAACAAGAATTATTTAGCGGGATTGACAAATGTTAAAATATTGCAGAATAGGGGAAATCTCTCAGAACAAGAAAAGGAGCAACTGCAGAATGCTAAACAGAAAATAAGGGATTACCTCGATAATATGGATGAGTTTAGAAAGATTGCTGTTCAACTGTTTTTTGATAATAATTCTAGAGCACAAAAACTTTTAGCATAACAACGCAGGCAACAAAAAGTGGAAAGGGCAGTCATCAAGCTTAGGGAGCCTATAACAACGAAGATAACAATAGACCCTGTAGAAGTATTAGAAATAGTTCGGAAATTTTATGAAAACTTGTATAAAGCAGAGAAACATGGAAATCAAGAAAAGGTACAAATGGAAATGTTTATGGAAGAATTAAATATGCCAAAGTTAGAGGTAGATGAGGCTCAATTAATAACAGGACAGGAAGGGATGAGATAAAAAAGGCTATGTATAACCACTCTACAGGTAAGTCCCCAGGAATAGATAATATTCTTGTGGAAGTTTGGAAGTTAGGAGGGAAAAACTGATAAAGATCTGGAAGGTTTTGTTTAACAATATTTTAAGAGGAGAAGTTCCAGCATCCTGGAAAAAGGCAGTGGTACTGGTAATACTAAAGAAGGTAAAGATCCATTGGATCCAGCTTCATACAGGCCCATTTCAATACTAAACCATGGTTATAAAGTGCTTATGTCTATAATGGCTAAAAGAATGGCAAAAGTGATACCAAAATTGATAGATATGGATCAGTGTGGTTTTGTGGATGGGAGGCAAACATTTGACAATATTAACAGAACACTGATGATCCAGAGGGAAGCAGAATGTAAGAAAGTAGCACTTTTATTGGTGGGTCTTGATGCAGAGAAAACATTTGACAGAGTAGACTGGGACTTCATGAGCAGAGCAATGGAAGCATTTGCTTTCCCTGATACAATTATAAGCTTGATTAGAAGAATATATGAGAGATCAAAGGTGCAAATTAAAGTGGGTGGGGGTCCTCTCTGATAATTTCTGCTTGAGTAGAGGAAGCAGTCAGGGTTGTCCACTTTCCCCTTTGTTTGCATTATATTTAGTACCACTGGCAAAGAAAATAAGGGACTCAGAAATTCAAGGATATAATTGGTATGGTAGTCAGGAAAAGCTGGCTGTATTTGCAAATTATATTATTCTAGCCACGGTGGTGCAGCGGTAGCATTGTTGCCTCACAGCAAGAGGTTCTCCCGTTCAATTCTCGACTGGAGTGCCTTCTGTGTGGAGTCTGCATGTCCTCCCCGCGGTCGAGTGGCATCCGAAAGACATGTGTGAATGGGCATGCCTTTGTTGAAGGTTGAGCATCGGGCTGGTACCTTGGCACCTAAAAATCTACTACTAATCATTAGCGGACTGGAGTTCCGCTGTGGCGACCCCTAACCGGGAAAAGCCGAAAGAAGAAAAAGAAGATTATTCTGTACATGACAAAACCAGAAAGGGACATTAGAGTGTTGTGGAACATTTTAAGACAGTTTCAAATCTCAGGATACAAAATTAATAAAGCTAAAACAAAGGCAGTAGCAGTAAATTATGTACCCACACACAAATTGGTCCAACAATACCCATATTTATGGGGACATAATAAAATGAAGTATTTAGGAGTATGGATTAGAAATGACTCTGTGGTGGCAGCTAAGGATATGTGGGAAGAGACTAAACAGAAGATAATAAAAAAAATTGAGAAACTGGAAGTTTTGTTATATGGATATGGATACTAAGATACATACCATTAAAATGTTTTTAGTCCCTTTAGTCTTATACACAGGTCAGGCATACTTTTATCAAGCGGAGGAGAAATTGTGGGCAGCAATTAAAAAAAGAGTTAAAGGATTTTATCTGGGAAGGGAAGACAGCAAGGGTCAAGTGGGATAAGATGATTCTACCAATAGAACAAGGTGGACTAGGATTACCTAATTTGAGGGGGTATTTTAGAGCAACACAGTTAAGGCTCTAATACATAGCACAGGCAGAAAACTATAATTCAAGGTGGAAGGGAATGATGTTGACACAGGGACGAAGCTCAAGAAATGAGGAGAGATTGGGATTTTGGATGCAGACTTTTACAGAAAACAACCAAAATCATACAGAGTATTATATTCATATAATAGCAGGGAGTGTTCTAAGAACCAAACCAGTATGAGAATGGAGAAAGGAGATTTTGCCGACAGGACTGACTGTGGTCAGGGATAAAAATAATAGGCAAGAGGGGGCTGGAATTTATTGGAGAAAACTGGCAAAGGAGCCAAGGTATTGGGAACAAATAACTAGAAAGGGAAAGGTAATAGAATGGGAAGAGGCCAAAAAATTATTTGGACTGCAGGTTAGAGATTGCCTTCCCTATCAAAGATTGATATCAGAGAATAGGTAAAGGGAAAGAAATAGGGGGCTCCTAAATGAAAGACCAGCACTGGTAGAGTTTTTAATAGAATGTAGAACAGAAGCTGCCATTAAAAATGGAATAATTAGTAAAGCATATAAAATACTGCAAAAAAGGAATAATTAGTAAAGCATATAAAATACTGCATGATAATTACAAGAATCAATCAGAGGAGCTTAGAAAGGATTGGGAAGAGAGACTGGATAAGCAATTCACAAAGAGACAATGGGGGGACATATGTATATTTCCCAAATGTGCAACAACGTCTAGAAGATTTAGGATCTTTGCCTGGAAATGTTTACATAGGTATTTTTATACCCCAAGTAGACTCCAAAGAATTTTTCCTCAGGTGGATAGCAAATGCTGGAGGTGTGAGGGGCAAGAAAGCGATATCTGGGAACATATTTTTTGGAGGTGTGATGAGCTGACAGACATTTGGGATTCCCTGCAGGCCGCTCTGTCAGAGATGTTGGGTGGATTGATTGGACTGACTGGAGAGATGATGTTTTTGAATTATACCACAGAATTTGATTTGCCTAGACATAGTAAAGCCTTGCTGAGTCTAATTATGGTGGCTGCCAAAAAAGCAATTACTAGAAAATGGAAATCAAATTCTAGACCAACTTTACTAGAAGTAGTGAATATAGTAACTGAGATAAAACAAATGGAATTGGGATCTTTAGAAAAGGGAAGGAGCAAACTACATAGAAAAAAATGGGAACTGTGGGGAAAGTATATGCAGAGCAGGAACGAGGTTTAAGCGGCAGGATTTGAATGAACTATATAATGCTTAACTGACAATGACTAAAATGTTTATAAGTGATTAATAATGCTTACAACTACAGTTGTTTCAGTGGTGTCTGTGATGTAAACTGTTTACAACTAAAGTGATTTCATTTTGTATGTTTTTCATTTATATAAATGTAAGATTGCCTATGTCACGTGGAAATTTAATAAAGATGTTGGAAAAAAGGAAAATACAGGAGGATTCCTAGTCCTTGTTTTCGGTGACATTGCATCTCTGGATGCATTCTGACCTGTGAGATAGAATCTTTATTGCTTGCACCAAGTAATTTAATTTCAAGTTATTTTTTAAAGTTAGCTGGGCTGAGATTAACCTCTTATCTTCCAGTATCTTTTGTTATAATATTTTCATTTCAACAGTTACAATACAGTCTAACATACATGTGCATTTATTTTCTGTCCAACATGACCCACTGTTGGTACATTTTTTAACACAAGCAACTTTACAAATACATTTTTAACACAAGTACTTCTACAGATCAGTTTGTTGTAAAATGACATATAATTCTTTACAAAACTCCAGCTAGCTATGCTGGCATATGTTACACATCCACTGCCCTTATTCCTCTTGGCATAGCTGGCACTACCTCACATCATCACATAAGACATAAGCTGCATCTCAGGAGATGATATAAGACTGAGAAAAGAGGCAAGTCTTTTAGCCTAGCTGAGTATCTCATGCCACTCCATGTAGTAATGAACTTTCTGTACCATGTCTGGTTGAATCATGTGTTTTGTCAAGACCACACAGACAAAGTAGCAATAGTAAATGACTGGTCCAATGGCCTACACTTTGGAAGTATAACACCTATATTAATTTTTACTGCACTGCATTTATGAGAGGTAAAACAGTAAATTCCCATTCATAGATTTTTCAAATCTTTATCTAATGTCTATGCAGACTAAAAGGTTGTCAGTGAAATCAAAGCAAAGTCTGACTTTTTCTGGGGAAAAAATTTCACCTTTATCTGCAAAGCTATATAGGCTAATAGGAGGATACCTTTCACATGCAGAACAATTATGTGGATGGTGATAAGCGAGCTCCGAAAGTTTTGAAGAATACCTGTCTTCAGTCACTGCAGTTGTAGGTATGGGTTCTCAGCTACAGCTTTCATAGGTGAGTGTGGTAGCAAACATGAAGAAAATGACACACAATGAATCCTCTTGTCCTTTTTGCTGGTTTGGGGAGTTGTTCACTTATTTTAAATGCATTCCCCAGAAGCCCTCATGATGACCAGCTGACCACTGCAAAAAAAAAAAAAAAAAAAATTAACAAATCCTGTACGACAATAAGTATAGTATATTTCTTTCCACACATTGACTTCATTTCCATAGGCAAAAATATGTCAGTTTGATGATTTTCTTATTTTTTAAAAAATCTGCTTCTGAGTCCACAAATTTATTTTCATTTTCAGGACTGGTAAAAACAAGTCTAGTGAGGATCTCAGCCTCTTTGACATGAGCAGTTGTGTCTGTATCATGCAAAGTATGCAGCATCGGGGGGTGGGGTAATTCTAGAAGTAAACAAAAATCTTGACCATTCTATTTCACTTCTTTCCCCTAATATCTTTGTTTATTTAACTTTGAAAAGTTTATAACCATTCTTTTTCTAAAGTCTCACTGTTAGAAAAATCTATACATGCTGCTTAGAAAATATATTTACATACATGCTGCCTAGAAAAATATATTTACAATGTGTGCTGCTTAGGAAGATGTGTATTTAAACATTCAAACATATATAAGTTGTGTGATCAAATATATAGAGAAATGTGTGCTTTAGTTAGGAATAAATGTACTTAAATCCATAATAGAGAACAAAGTTTATGTAATGCATTTAATTCTGTCTTACTAGAATAATAGTAGAAATAAAACCTGCATATTATTGCTTGAAGCACAAGCTGCAGTGTAATCAGAAATTTGACCTTGGCAGCTTGCAAACACAGCCTGGCTCATGTCTTTCAAGTAAAGATTATTTTGCAAAGTTAGAAAATAATAAATCTGTTCGCATGTGTGTCCTCTTTCCTGCCTCCACCAGGAGAGTAGCCTTGTGCACACTATCTCTGATAGTGCGCAGCTGGGAACGAGGGAGACAAAGAGAGGCATTAAGGAAGACATACATCTATTGTATTTGAACTAATCAGAGAACCTTGAATTGGCTACATCCTCAGGAGGTAATCGTGACTGACCAGCTGCTTGCAAGGCTGTAATATTCTCATGGGAAAAAGACTTTTTGAAAAACACAAATTCAGCACTTTTTATGAATTACTATGATGTAAAGACCCTGTCACTGACCACACCAGTGAGGTGGGCAAAACTGATAATGACATGTATAAAACAGGTGTACTCTGTGAATAAAGTTAGACAAAATTCTGTACAAACTTGTGTATGGTTTTTTGGCTCCTAATGTACATTAGAGTTTAAGATACTCAAGTTCTCCTGCATTATTGTTTGTTATTGATTGACATTGTTTTTGAATAACTCAATGATTTTTACAGTCTGACTCTAACGAATTTATTTAACATCTTGGTCCTAATCGTGCCGGAATTCCCTTGGTAAGCTACAGGTCAGAATATATAGGTGGTACTGAAGTCTGCGCAGAAGAAGGAAAGACCTCCGACTGAATTGTCGTGCCCAAAGAGGCTGTCCACTTGTCTGATCTGTGGCCGAAAAGCGGAAAACTGGGTCCTAAAAAGCCTATCAAACATAAGCAGGAGGCTCGGGTAAGCAGAATTCCTCTCTTTGTTTTTGTTTTAGATCGGGGACCAGGTTACACTGTGCTATTGCTAAGGTTTGTGATAGCAGGGAGAGAGGTAGTCGAAGTATTGTATCTTGAGTCATAGATCAGGAAATAAAACAAAGCAAAGTAAGCAGTCATTCTAGACACTACTGTGAATACGGGGAATAAGATACCACGTGGTACAAGAGAAAGGGTTACGTAACAGTTCTGTTCTTTTTCTTTCTTTCTCTCTCTCTCCTTTTTTCTCTTTCAGAGGCATGGGAAATGTATGCACTAAAGGGTCACGTGACCCGCCCCTAACAGAAGATGCAAAATATATGCAATTACAGAGAGCAGATAATGTGAGATATTTTGCAAAATGGGTTAACAAGTATGACTTTGATGGTAAATTGGATAAAATGTCATTAGTAAAACTTTTGAGACAGTTAAAATCTGGCCTTGAAGGTCAGGCAAAAAAACAACGACAGTTGGGTGTTCCTCAAGCACATAGGTGGATTGAGGAAGCGAACCGAAGGGAACAGAAAAATAAAAATGCAAAGGCATTATTTTTAGACAAAGAGGATAATAACATAATAGTAGCATCGGTCCCTCCCCTACCACGTCCACCGATGCCTTACTCAGAATATGAAGCGGGAGGGCGGGCTGAACCCCCCCCACGTTACCCAGAGACAACAGGGATATTAAGACAACCATTTGTAAGAGAACCTATCGGGACTAGATCCCGAACACGTCAAACGCTTATAGATGTTCAACCAAGCGGAAGTTTATTAGATGAGAGTGAGGAAATCTGTCCATTAATAGAAGTACCAAACCCACAGGCAGGACAGGAGGGCCAGGCCTCAACTCTCTTAGTGTATAGACCATGGACACCGGAAGACATCCGAAAAGCTACAGAAGGAATTCCCCATCCAAAAATTAACTTTGAGAAATTTCTACAGGATTTACAGGGTATGAGATTGAGTTACCACTTAAATGGGGAAGAGGTAGAAAGAGTAGTTAGACAAATTTTAGGTCCAGACTGGCACATGATTTGTGGCGCCTGGAATGCCCGTGACGCGCAACACAGGCCACTCCCACATAGTGACGCAGAACTAGATACTAGATTGAAGGGTCTTACAGACCGCATTACTGAAAAATGGAAACCTAGGGCAGACTGGACTTGCATTAATCAATGCGTACAACAAGACAATGAAACAGTGGATGCATACTATGGTAGATTATTAGAATGTTTTAATAACCATAGTGGCATGCCTATTCCTGAAAATCAAAAGAATGATAGCTCATATGAACAACAATTGAAGAATGCATTTTTGAAAGGTTGTATTGCCCCTATCAATAGCTTCACGAAGCACATGATAGATCACCGAACAAGTAGGCTTCAAGCCTTGTTAGAATATGCTAGACATGCCGAAAAACATTTTAACAGTAAAAAGAAAAAGAAAACGCAGGTCTTCACAGCTGAAGACGGTGCGGAAGTTTTGTAGTACAAGCAGCCAAAAAGGGTAAGCAAAATACTCAGGGTAACAAACGCTCTGACAGAAACTCAGAAATTTATGAGAGCAGAAAGAAAAAAGGTGAGTGCTTCAATTGCGGTAAGAAGGGACATTTGGCAAGGGATTGCAGGAGCAAGGCACCTGCAGAAAAAAAGGATAAAGAAGATGAGGATTGACTATATGACAGTTATGCTGCTCAGCAGTCACCAGGAGAGACTAATGAGCAGGGGAATGATGTAAATACCTTAGAAGAAACAAATGACATGCAACCGGATGTAGAAGTTGGGGAAAGTGAAGTTTTAGATCTGGCATTACTGAGCTTAGAGCTCTATTTAGCAGACACGAAACCGGAAGTTACACTTCTGGTGGAAGGGAGAGAAGCCAAATTTCTGTGTGATTCAGGAGCATCACGAACTTTGATGCATCCTTCAAAGTTACCGGAACATTCTGAGTCACCTGATTACATATTAGTGAAAGCAGCAAACGGACAGCTGTACAGGGAACCACTTTCCCATGATATAGCAATAACTGACCCGTCTCGGCATGACCCAAAGAAGTAAAATAGTACTTTCTGCCAAATGCCCCATGAACTTATTAGGAAGAGATCTTATGCAACTTTTTGGCATAGCAGTAGTCCCTACCATGAACGGTATGGAGGCACAGAGACAAACTGATACTTTTGTAATACGGTCGGAGGGTGAGGCTTATTATTGGTACAGCCAGGATCTGGTTACAACCGGTCCAGGGGCAGTGACCAAGGAACTGATGAATGTAGCCACCAGCAAGGTGCCTCTCCTCGATGTTGACCAGCAACATTTATTACATTGTACCCTATATTATTGTAGCACACCAGGACCTGATAAAGAATACGAACAAAAGTTGTTCAGGAATCCTGCAAATAGACTGATACTACGGACCCTATACTGGGACACTGAGGGCAACAGTGTAGTGAGTTGTTCGTTACCTCAGGAGTTTTTGGAATTGTACAAATCCAATAAACTACCACACGTTAGCCTAACCAAAAACAAGAATGTTAGGTGGGTAGACTTGGGCGACAAAGTGACAGGATGGGAGAGACTAACTGACTCAGAATTATCGGACTTAGGAGTACAGAAACAGAAACTGAATTGGTTAACGCAAGCACGCCCAGCTGTACACTTACAACAGAGTGAAGACAGCTGACTGGCGTTCTTGATAGAAGAGGAAGAAAAAGCTTTGAGTGAAATACCAAATGTTCTTTGGTCAACAGGAAAATCAGATGTAGGACTTATTCAACAGCAGGGCCAGTAGTTAGTACACCAAAATCAGCCTTTAGACCAAGAAAAAGACAATATCCTTTGAGCAAGGATGCGGAACAGGAAATCAAACCTATCATAATGGCATTACTTAAGGAAGGAATACTGGTGGAATCTTTAGATTCACCATGTAATACTCCTCTATTTCCTGTAAAAAAAGCAAACGGGAATGGCGGATGGTACAAGATTTACAAGCTGTAAATGATGCGGTAATACCAAGAGCACCTACGGTGCCAGACCCACATACCTTGTTAAATGATTTGAAACCGCAACAAAAATATTTCACCGTGGTAGATATTAGCAATGCATTTTTCTCAATACCTATCCACCCTGACAGCCAGCATTGGTTTGCATTTACATTTCAGGGCAAAAGGTATACGTACACCCGACTACCACAGGGATATAGTGAAAGTCCAACAATATTCGCACAAGAGATGGCTAGCAACCTGGCAGGGTTTTCTCCACCAGGGGGCAGCCAAGTACTACTTTATGTAGATGACATCCTGCTTGCAGCCCCTACCCAGCAGCAGTGTAGGGAAGATACAATAGCATTGTTGAAATTCTTAGCTGAGCAGGGGCATAAAGTGAACAAACATAAATTGCAACTTTGGAAAGAACAGGTTAAATACCTGGGATATGTGATATCCAAAGAAGGTAGAACATTAGATGAAGATCGGAAAACAGCTATCTTACAAGCACCTAGACCAACTACCAAAAAGGAAATGATGTCCTTCTTGGGAACGACTAATTTTTGTCGAAGTTGGATACCGAATTATGCTTTAGAAACGGCTCCATTGGCTGACTTAATATTTAAAACACCAATGGCAGCACAAGAAACACTGCACTGGACTCCAGAAGCAGAAGCAGCCTTTTGTAGACTAAAACGACTGATAGCTTCATCATTAGTTTTAGGGCTTCCGAATTATCATAAGAGATTTTTCCAAACTGTAGATTGTAGGCGGGGATATATGACGTCAGTACTGACGCAACAACATGGCGGCAAGCAACGCCCCATAGCTTACTATTCATCACAGTTAGATCCGGTGGCACGATCATTACCACCCTGCGTACAAGCAGTAGTCGCAGCAGCTATGGCAGTGCAAGCTTCAGCCTCAGTGGTGTTGTTTCATCCTCTCACGTTGAGAGTACCTCATGCAGTTGCGATAATTTTACTGCAAGAAAAATAGCATTTTATCCCCTGCCAGACATCTTTCTTGCATGACCATACTATTGAGTCAACCCCATATGACAATTGAACGTTGTACAACATTAAATCCATCGACATTACTTCCGATTCCTGTGGATGGCACACCACACAGCTGCCTACAGGAAATGGAACAAATAACCACACCCAGACAAGATCTTACTGATGTACCTTTAGCTGTCGCAGAGGTGACATTTTTTGTGGATGGGTCCTGTAGACGAGGTCCTACAGGGAAAAACCTAGTAGGCTATGCAGTAGTGACTGATGACGAAATCATAGAAGCACAACCCCTGCAACATAACCTGTCAGCTCAAGCAGCAGAATTGATAGCTTTGACACGTGCTTGCACTCTGGCAAAAGACAAATGTGTTAACATATATACTGACAGTCAGTATGCTTTCTCCACAGTGCATGTCTTTGCACAACAATGGAAAAACAGGGGAATGATAACATCTACTGGCAAGCCGATTAATCATGCACAATTGATTTTGAACCTGCTAGATTCTATTCAGTTACCCACTAGAATAGCTATCTGTAAATGTGCAGCCCATACCAAACAACAAGATAGGATTTCAAAAGGGAATGCTCGGGCTGATGCAGCTGCGAAGCAAGCTGCCTCAGACCCAGAAACTGTGCTTTTAAATGAAGAACTACAACCTTCTGAGACTCTTGATTTAGACATGTTAAAAACAATGCAGACATTAGCTACAAAAGCAGAAAAGCAAAAGTGGATAAAACGAGGAGCAATCCTTGAAGAGGGACTGTACATCTCCAAAGAGAAGAAGCCTATATTGCCATCTAATTTATTTAGATATGCAGCTTTGTTGAGTCATGGGCAGAGCCATGTCTCAACAGGGGGGATGGTACAGTTAGTTAACAAAACATTCCAAACATATGGATTCTGAATTATACACAAAAATTTTGCGCAACATGTCATATTTGTAGCAAGCATCATGCACAGGGAGCATTTAAACCAAAGCGAGGGAGCTTTCCAACACCACCCTATCCGTTCCATACTATTTGTATGGATTTCATAGAACTGAATAAATGTGAAGGGAAAAAGTACTGTTTAGTAATCATAGATATGTTTTCAAAATGGGTAGAAGCTTTTCCAACTAGAAATCCGGATGCAGCAACAGTAGCAAAGGCCCTAGTGAAAGAAATTATTCCTAGATTTGGCATACCAGAAAGAATTTATAGTGACAATGGGACACATTTAAGTAAACCAGACAATACAACAGCTTGGGAGATTTTTGGGATTTCTTTGAAAAACCATTGTGCTTATCACCCTCAGTCAGCAGGACTGGTGGAGAGGTACAATGGAATCTTGAAAACAAGTTGAGAAAATTAATGAGTGAGACTCAAAAGACTTGGATTTGCTGTCTGCCTTTAGCACTGCTGAGCATGAGAACTGTTCCAAATGTAAAGGGCTTGACCCCTTTGAGATAGTGTTTGGAAGGGCATATTGTGTGCCACAATGGAAGGCCCTCATGCCTGCAGAGCTGGAGGCCGATGGCTCATTAGCTAGTTACATGAAGAAGTTATTAACAAATAAGACTGTTTTGCAGTTGAACTCTTTTCAGATAAACAAGAAGCAAAACCGAGGCCGTGCTGACCCGGGGTCCTGGATTTGGCTGAAAATCATAAAGAGAAAGAACTGGGCGAGTCCAAAGTGGGAAGGTCCGTACCAGGTACTATTGGCAACACCCACTGCAGTGAAAATTGCTGAGAGATCATCTTGGGTTCATTTAACCCACTGCAAACCTGTTAAGAAATTTAGTTTGGACATACCACAGGAACAGGATGGCCAGAGGCAGAATGAATAAAAATGTGAAACAACCCCAGAGACATTGGTTCACTGGCCTACTGATCATACACTTAATAACTATGTTTGTAGTAACCTTTTTGTTGTTATGGTTTTTCTTGCATATAACTACAGATGTGAAATTAATAAAACGTGATGAAGGACTGGCTATAGACTGGCACCCAAACTTTAACACATACCTGGCTATGAAACGAGTTTATGTAGAGACTATGAACGTTTCAAATTGCTGGGTTTGTACTGCTATACCCACAGCATATGGAGGACTTTTGATGTCTGCTGTCCCCTTGG